>NC_135555.1:6686430-6786430 GCF_964340395.1 Glandiceps talaboti | reverse complement strand
TTGCCGGAGTACACATGATAGTGTATTCATGGTCCTTTAATAGTAGAATTGACTGGTTTTTTTTTATTAATGTTATTATATTTCTGTTGAATTTCATATACACTAACGGACACGGGTCTTCCTAAAAGCCAAATTAGCTAATTCTGCACATACCAGGGTCATTTGTGGGACAATCTTCTTCGTCCGTCTCATCCGCACAGTTTTTGGTTCCATCACACTTTGCAGACGGCATGATACACGTCTTGTCACCATCACATTTGAAATATCCAGCTGCACAGTAAGTCCCATCCCTCGTACCTGGAAGATAAGATTATCAAATTATTGGCATTGGTTACGTAGTACATTCGTATTATCAGCTAGTAATAATTAACGGCAATATCATGGCGCAGAGAGAGAGAGAGAGAGAGAGAGAGAGAGAGAGAGAGAGAGAGAGAGAGAGAGAGAGAGAGAGAGAGAGAGAGACAGACAGACAGACAGACAGACAGACAGACAGACAGACAGACAGACAGACAGACAGACAGACATTCGTATTATCAGTTTTTTACCGGGGTATGTTTGCGTGAAGAATGTGAATGTAGAGGAGCACATAGGTCTCATTAAATGTCCCTGACGAGACACCGCATGCATGCCTGATGCTAAAGGTGATAGGAAATACATCTGCTTACAAGACTCCTCGTCGCTACCATTTGCACAATCATTCAAGCCATTACAAAGTGCTGTCGTCAGTATACATCTGCCGTTGTCAGGACAGGAGAACTCTTTTTTTTCTTTACAGTCTAGGGATATATAAATATCAAAGACACATTAGTCTGTATCCTTACACGTCTGACGTAATTTTGCGCGATTTGTCCTGATTGAATTTGAGTATGTGAAGACCTACATTTGTTCTACGTCAGTTTCTTTTTCTCGGTTAATGTTAAGTATCATTGAACTAATAATGGCACGTACATTTCATAAAGCTCAAATCTATTAATACCTCAGCTGAATATTTACTCACCGCAGTTGTTTTCATCTTCACCGTGATAACAGTTCAACTTTCTATCACATACATATTTTTCGTCTATACAGGAACCCATGTTACTTCCAGAGATACATTTGAACTGATTGCCCGCACAGTTACCTGTTGAGATATGTGCATACCCGTTAGCTCTCACAGTTTTAGCTTCTGGACAATGTTGTTATATAGATTCCTGCTCATCGGCGTCCATTGTTTCAATTTAGGAAATTCAATTTGAACGGCAATTATTAGTGTTTGTTAGCACAAACACAACTTACCATAATTACATCCGATTTCATCACTCCTATCTCGACAGTTGTCATAGCCATCACATCTCAGGTAACTTTTGATACAACCCGTGTTGTTGCATCGAAAATCATCATCCAGGCACGTCTCAGCTTTAAAGAAAAAGGAAGTATACTAGCAGAAAACGAAGGTAACTGCTCATTGCCTTGATTTTAAAAGTGATGAGGAAGACTGTTTGATTGGAATGGGCTGTAAGGAACACATCCGAGTTTATAAGGAAATACTGAATATACATTTCGAATTAAAATTTATCATTCATCGACGCTTAGACTATTACCGTTTCTATTAACAAGATGGGGAAAAAAAACCTTTTATTATATGTCTCATATATTCAAACACATTGCATTCCATTGTTGTCCATGGAGAAAATGGTGATGTTTTAGCGGTCAGTATATAGTATGGTACTGACAGAAATCAACCTGGAACTGTTTTTAATATTGACTGAAATCAACCCGGATTCATTTTCTATATGGACTGGACTTAACATGGAACTTAACATGGAACTGTTCTAATAGATTTTTTAAAAAAAAGTTTTTTCTTTACTTCAAAATCAAACTTTATATCTAAAGAAAAAAATTATGTTTATGGATGAAAATTGCATGAAAATAACATCATTGGCGACATAGTTATTGCCAATTATCCGTGCAAGGATATTATCATGATCAGCAGTTCGCAAAAGAGCTGACAGTGCTGATTGTATGCTTGCCCTCAGGCATATAACCCAATATCAAGGCAACAATATACAATATTGGGAGAAGAGGTAACAGACTGTCGTTTCACCCTCAGGAGTGACAGATTGGTCTTCAGGCTGGGTCAGCAATGACGTAATGGTACTGACAATTTCAAAAGATTTAAACTGTCATACTGTACGATGGTGATATAATTATGCAGCCACCATGACATTACAGGATGTATTCTTTAAAGAATTGTATTTTCTAAAGATTCGAAGAATCATCATCCTCCCCCCCTCATCATCATCATCATCATCATCATCATCATCATCATCATCATCATCATCATCATCATCATCATCATCATCATTTTTGTCTGTACAAGAATATTTAAATAGCTTACCGTAATATGGTCTTACTATTTCAGTGTCCACAGCTAGAAGTCCCCGGTGTTCTGATTCAGCTAAAGCCGACTTCCTTAATTTATTTGTGTTACAAATGGTGATTGTCGGAAATTTTACTTTGAAAGCGCTCTTCATTTCAATCTGTTAAAGGAAGGAACAAGAAATCAATTTCAATTTTTAAACATATTTCTTTTCAAAACACTCTTTAAGCAAAATGGAATTATATGTAATAATGGGAAAAACGACATATCAACTTAGTTTCACATAGCGGCAAATGGGCAAGGATTGTCACAGAAATACAGCATTTCTTCCAACCAACCCCCCCCCCTCCCTCAAAACAAATTATTACGATTTCCTTACCCTAACTGAAACTTCCATTTCCAGGTACTGCGTCAACAGCAAGTAGATTTGGACAATGCTACCTATAAAAGCTGCCAGAAATACCAACGACCAGAAGAGTGACCGAAACCAGTGTTTTCCTTCGAAAGCCCTTGGTAGTCCATGGGCTGTCGTACTCGATATGAAGTCTTCGGCTATTTTTTTGTAAGAAGGTTCCCCATCATCAGAAACGTTGGCCATTTCTTCATTTGTATTTCTGTTACTTTGGCTGCGAAGAAAATAAACTTCATCAGCGAATCCTACTCACAATAAATTGTTAGCAACATCTTTCATCATATGTTTATAAATGTCGCTGTCTCGGCCGGATAGCAAACATTTTTCTGTCAGATTTTGTTAGGTCTCAAACCAATAAACACACACACATACATAGGTCATGAGTGTATAGATACACGTGTGTTAAACATGAATTTAAAAAAAAATAATGAATAAATAAATAAATAAATAAGATAGACTGATTAATTAATCAACATATAGATCGATAGATACACAGACAGACAGACAGACAGACAGACAGACAGACAGACAGACAGACAGACAGACAGATAGACAAACAGACAGACAGACAGACAGACAGACAGACAGACAGACAGACAGACAGACAGGCAGGCAGACAGAGACATGAAGACAGAAAGACCGATCGATCGATCGATCGATCGATCGATCAATTAATCGATCAATCAATCATTTAATCAATCAATCAATCAATAAATCAATCAATAGCTAAACATATATATATATAATTACTAACTAAATAATCAATTATCCCATATCGATAGACAGACAGACAGACAGACAGACAGACAGACATACGGTAGGTAGGTAGGTAGGTAGGTAGGTAGGTAGGTAGGTAGGTAGGCAGGCAGGCAGGCAGGCAGAGACAAACACAGACGGACTGACGGGCGGACAGACAGACAGGCAGGCAGGCAGGCAGACAGACAGACAGACAGACAGACAGACAGACAGACAGACAGACAGACAGACAGACAGACAGACAGATCAATCAAGCAATGAATAATTCAGACAACCAATCAATTAATCAATCAATCACAATATTGTCGGTTGTCGGTGGCCAAGTGGTTAAACCACTTGCCTCTTACCACTGCGGTCGGGGTTCGAACCCCATTCAGGGTTCGATTAAATTTACCACGCTGTAAGTAAGAAGAGTGTCGTTCAGTTTGACTCTACCGAACAACGCAGGTTTTCCCCGGGTACTCCGGTTTCCTCCTGCATTAACACTGAACCCATGAGGGATGGCCCTCACTGGACTTCTTGGGAGACAAGTGTTTAAATGCTTAAAGAACTATCCAGTATAAATAAAGATTATTATTATTAATATAAATAACTAAATTCAAATTATCTGGAATTCTGAATGGTAGATGATTAGGTAAATGTTTGATTATATTAATTCTTAAGGAAATCCTTACTGTTCCTAATTAGTTGAAGTCATTTGTATCTAATGTATTTGTATGCTAACCCTTTGTGATGTCAAATATGAACTTGTCGTACACCAAAATACTTAACCTATATGGAAACATTATTTTGCATGCGTACATTGAACCAAAAAAGTGAACCCCCACCCTTACTTTTGCATATATAGGACATTGTAGTTAAAGTGATTAGATGATTTTAAAGCTAAAGTACAGAGAAGACGTCATTGCAGCCATGTGGCTTTCCATGTTGTCAAGAGTGGTTTGCTAATGCCACACCCGAAGAGCACGAATCCATGACTCAACACCATAGTGTAACACGGATGTAGTTTCCTGCCAAGATCCGTCATTGCAACCATAGAGTACATTTGAATTGAGACTCGTGTTTGCAGGAATAGCAACATCAGGTAGCAAGTATCTGACAACGTCTAGAACCTTAATAACGTTCTGATCAGGAATGGAGCAACATCGCCATTTAGACCATACGAATCTTGATGAACAACATGTAACACAGCATATGCAGCGAATATGAGATTAAGAAATGCTTGCGGTGGACCCACTAGGTACTGAGGTGCTGGAATCTGCATGCCCAATCAACGGTTATTTCAAGAGCCACCATTTTCTTCCAGAAGTAAAGACTTCTTCAAGGCTTTGATGGTTAAACCTTAGAGAAATTATACCATTTGTTTTAAGCAATCTAATCAGTTTATTAACAATAATCAATATGACCACGTGTATTTTATAAACAAATGGGCGGGAGTTTAACCTTTGTTGTTCGATATACGAATCAAATCTTCTTGTAATCATAAAGTAATTTTAACAAAAATGAGCATTTCCCATGGCCATGCGGCTTATCTTCCTCCGCAAAGCCGCATGCTTTCAGAGAGGCCATTGTATCATCGTTACCCTGGTGTAGACTTATAATGGACCCATCATCATCACCATCATCATCATCATCATCATCATCATCATCATCATCATCATCATCATCATCATCATCATCATCATCATCATCATCATCTGCTCTCTTGGGAGCAATCCATTCATGCATCTAGCCAGACGCATGGAATTGTTATATAGTACTTATAGAAATGCGGTTGATTAGGGCATAGTTGTTATACACATCTTGCCAAGGGACTTTAGCAGTTCTGAAATGAATGGATGCGACAAGGCTCGAACCAGCTGTTTAATTAATCATTTCATCATGATGACTCCTCTACATAAACAAATAGCTGCGTTCTTCATTCTATCCATATTGACATAAAAATCATGCACGATACCAAAATATAAGGTTGCCCTAGTGGCGATTCTCAACACTTTATTGTTGACGAAAAACATTTACTTAAAGTAATGTAACATTTAATGTCACCTTTTACTACAATCGCAAGTGACTCCGAGCGAGTTTTCCTTTACATATTTCGTTTCTAATAGTTACCTTCCCTTGTACTTTAGTGATGCATGTGTGTGTAATGTATGTATGTATGTATGTATGTATGTATGTATGTATGTATGTATGTATGTATGTATGTATGTATGTATGTATGTATGTAGGTATGTGTGTGTGTATGTATGTATGTATGTATGTATGTATGTATGTGTGTGTGTGTGTATGTATGTATGTATGTATGTATGTATGTATGTATGTATGTATGTATATGTGTGTGTATGTATGTATGTATGTATGTATGTATGTATATAGAATTGGGAAACAACAACAAGACAGAAGAAGACACAGACCAATCATAGTCAGATTTCTAAATAGAAGAATTCGAGACAAAGTGTACAAAGACAGAAAAAGGATGAAGCACACCACGACAGATAAACTTGGGTATGAAACTAAGAATAACATCTACATCAACGAGAATCTAACACCACGTAAACGAAATCTAATGAAGAAAGCAAATGACAGAAGGAAGACACTGAA
Source organism: Glandiceps talaboti (assembly GCF_964340395.1). Lineage (NCBI taxonomy): Eukaryota > Metazoa > Hemichordata > Enteropneusta > Spengelidae > Glandiceps > Glandiceps talaboti. The sequence continues at coordinate 6,780,302 of NC_135555.1, read as the reverse complement.
CTATAAATTTCTATGGACACAAAATGGTAACATTTATACTAGGAAAGACCAGAGTTCTATGTCGGTCGTTATCCGAAATGAGGCAGATCTGCCCAAAATTGTATAAACTGTACGAATGTAAGCTTCTCTTTGTATTCATCTTTCCACGAATATGATGACTATACTACCAGAAACAGATATTTTTCATGTATCTAACGGTACGTACTCAATCTCAGAATTCAATGACAAGTTTTCAAATAGTGGCAATGTACTTTCTGTTTCCCACATCAATACCCGATCACTAAGTAAACACTTTGAAGAGTTGAAATCTGTATATGAAGATAGTTTAAACACCAATTTCAAGTTTATCGCTCTTACAGAAATTTGGCAAATACAAAATACAGATATGTATAAATTGGAAAATTACTCTCTCGAAATTCAATGTAGAGACCGGGGTAAGGGTGGCGGTGTAGGGGCATATGTACATTCCACTATAAACTATACTGTTATTCCAGATATAACAGTGCCAGCTGCTGAATCAATGTGGTTGGAATTTGTTGATAGAGCCTTAGAGGGAAACATTACATTCTCGGTGTCATATATAGACCACCACATTTTGATGAAAATACCTTTATAGATGGTATCGAAAATACTCTAAATCAAGTTAATCACAAGTACTATGGCTGTATTATTGTTGGCGATTTTAACATCAATGTCATCGAAAAATCTAACACTTCACAGAAATTACTTAACACACTTTCTTGTTTTCATTTAAAGCAAATGATTCAAAATTCAACTCGTATTACCAAAACCTGTCAAACCACAATCGATCATATTTATATGAATTTAAGTAATAAGCACATTGACGCAGGTGTTATTATCGCCGATATTTCCGATCACCTACCAATTTTTGTATTTGTAAATAAATTCTGTACTTTGCCTTCGGAAACTCCCTTATCATCTTCGAGAAATTTCTCAAATTATACAGTCCAAAATTTCAATCATGATCTACATATAGAGTTTTGGGAAGGAGTTCTGAATTGTCATGATGTCAATGAGGCATATGAAAATTTTAGCAAAATATTTTTGAGTATCTGTGATAAACACGCTCCTCTACATGCTAATGGCAAACGAAAAAGAAAGAAAAGTAAACATTGGATTACAAAAGGATTAAAAAAATCGATAAAAGTAAAACACAAAATGTACAGTAAATTAATCAAAGAGAAATTTAGAGAACCACTGTTCACTCGATACAAAAAGTATAGAAATACACTGACTTCCTTACTCAAAAAAGCCAAGAAATACTATTACACAAATCTTCTCATGACAAATCAGAACAACACCAAAGAGATGTGGGACGTTATACATGAACTATTAGGGAAACAAAAACACAAAAATTTGAAAATACCAAATCAAATAAAACCCAAATCTGAAAGCTGTACAGAATTTATCACTCAACCGCAGGATATTATTGAACAGTTTAACGACTTTTTCACTCAAATAGGTGAAAGTCTAGCAAAGAAAATTGACAATTCTCAAGGAACCAATTACATGTCATATTTGAATAGCCCAAATCAGTTTTCCTTTTTTCTCCGCCCTGTTACTGAAAGTGAAGTCAAAGACATAATTTCTTCACTGGACACTAGGAAAGCGGCTGGTCATGATGGCATTGGTGTTAAACTTGTAAAAGACGCTTCAAAAGAAATATTGAAACCCTTATGTTCACTTATTAACTTATCATTTTCAAAAGGCATCTTTCCCGATGACCTCAAAATAGCAAGAGTTTTACCGATTTACAAAAAGGGTAACCCAGAAGACATGGGGAACTATAGACCCATATCTATTTTACCAATTTTTAGCAAGATTTTTGAGAAATTGGTGAATGAATAAATACTGAATTTCCTGGACAAACATGACATACTTTACAAACACCAATACGGGTTCAGAAAAAAGCATAGTACAAAACTTTCACTGATCAGTTTATCCCAATATCTACTGAGTGAAATTGATCATGGCAATCCAACTCTAGGTATTTTTGTAGACTTCTCTAAAGCCTTTGATACCATAAATCACGATATTTTGCTTGCCAAACTAGAGTTTTATGGTATCAGAGGCTTACCCCTCCTTTGGTTTAAAAGTTATTTATCTTCCAGGAGTCAATTTGTTGGCATCAACGACGTCAAATCTAGTAAACAAAATATAAATTGCGGTGTTCCACAGGGCTCGATTCTTGGGCCAACTTTATTTCTGCTATACATAAATGACATCCCGATGTCTTCAAATGCTTTTGATTTTAGATTATATGCGGATGACTCAAATTTATTTTACACTATTAAAAAAGACACAAACACATGTACTATAGACCTAAACCTTGTAAGTAAAAATTTCAAGGATGTCATCAACTGGTGTGATGCCAACAAATTGACGATCAATTCAAATAAGACCAAATATACAATCTTAAAAAGCCATAGAAAAAATGTAGTATTGACTGGTTCCCTTGAATTTAAGGGGGTCTCACTAGATGAAGTTCAAAGTTCGCCTTTTGTTGGGGTCAACATTGACAATACGCTGTCTTGGAAGCAGCATATAGCTGAGGTGAAAAAGAAAATTAGTAGAATGACAGGTGTGTTTTATAAGTTACGTCACACGGTTCCAGAATACGTACTTGTACTGATGTATAATGCTTTTGTTCTGCCCCATATCACCTACTGTCTCGAAGTGTGGGGTAACACGTGTCCGACATACCTGAATGAAATATTTTTAATTCAAAAAAGAATAGTGCGCACCATAACAGATAGTCATTGGTGTGCTCACTCGGAGCCATTATTTAAAAGGTTGAATATTCTTGACATTTTCAAACAGCACAAATTACAGCTTGCCGTTCTCGTTCATGACGTTTTGCACCTCAGATTACCGGATACCTTTCAGGGTTTTTTCACTCCCATTAAACACTCCTTCACAACACGACAGAGCGCCAGAAACGACCTTACTATCCCAAAAGCAAACCATAGGACTGGTCAGTTCACTGTCAAGTATGCAGGTGCTAAACTATGGAATAGCATCCCTTACAACATTCGCAACATAAATAGCAGAAGTCATTTTCAAACAGAGTTCAAAAACTATCTCCAATCATTGTAAACTAGTTATACTTCATATTCATAGAGATTGATTACCGTTTGTCTGTATATTTAAGTAGGTCATTTGTTGTTTCTTTGTATTTGTGTATTTGCTTGTTTGGTGGTTGTTGTTGTTGTTGTTGTTGTTGTTGTTGTTGTTGTTGTTGTTGTTGTTGTTGTCCACCTATATTTATACAATGTATTTTGTAAATCCTTTATGATTTTTTTCTATTCTGTCAATATTGCAATATACTCAATTTGACCAGCAGCCCCAGTAATTAGTAATTCCTAATCCCTAAGATTGTAAAAGGGGACGGACTCGACTAGTTGCAAAGACAACTATTTTTCGTCTCCCTTTCCCAAGTTGAATACTTCATATATTGTAGAATTGTTATATATGTATATGTATATATATATTTCTGGGAATAAAGAAGATTATTATTATTATATGTGTGTGTATGTATGTATGTATGTATGTATGTATGTATGTATGTATGTATGTATGTATGTATATGTGTGTGTGTATGTATGTATGTATGTATGTATGTATGTATGTATGTATGTCACGTGTCTAGCGGTCAAATGGACATGTTGTGAGTCAAGTACTCTCTCTCAGAAAATTTGAAATTCTCGAGTTAGATTACTTCAAACTTGGCAAAGTTGTCATAAGATTGCTTGTGAAGATGGGTGTCAGCATCGACGCGTGGAGAATATGCATTGGTCGCTTCACTCAGCCAAGAAATTGGAAAAATATTGATGTCCAGTTCTACAACCCAAATTCATCATGGACATATGCAAATGAGCAATTGTTCAGACTGATGGCTTGTGTCTTCGTTAGCACTTTCGTAATTGGCGGAGGTAATTTACTAGTTTATGGGCTTGATTTCTACTTTTCATGGTTGGAAATGTCAGGAAGACTTTGTCTGTTGCTAGATGGTGATGTTTGTGTGCAGAATATGTCATTCGCCTGCGAAAGTTCGTTATTCGCCGACGCGAAGTCGTCCGACCTGATATCTTGTCAGGTGCAAGGAACTGGCGTGGCCATGAGAGAATTCAAAGAATGTATGTCAACTATGAGCAAGCCTTTGATTTTTTCTCTACTACAACTGGCTGGTGATATTGAGTCTAACCTCGGACCGGAAAAGGACATAATGAAAGCTATGGAGTCTTTAAAGGCCGATCTGTCTGCGGAAATAAAAAACTCTACTAGACAAATCAGAGACGAGATACTTGAACTGAAATCTGCAAATGAAAAATTGGCAAATACCTGTACAAAACTTAGTGAAGACCTTGGGTCAATGCGAGAGTCGGTTCAAAAGTTGCAGACTACAGTTGGGGAATTGAAAGAAACGCAAAATATTGCGGAGTTAGATTTATCTGCTGTTGCTGATAAAATTGACGATGTCTTCGGTCGACTTGACCAGGTAGAGGAAGATGCTGACAAACTCGAAGCGTTCTCACGGAGAGACAATGTATTGTTATATGGTATTGAGGAAAATCGTAAAGAGTCGTTTGACGATTGCCGTGATAAAGTTTTTGACATTTTGAACCAAACAATTAAAAAGAAGAAATGGCAAAGACGTGATATTGTTCGTGCCCACCGTGTTGCTGCAAATTGGTCAGGGAAACCACGCCCAATGATAGTGAAATTTCACCATTGGGATGATAAATTGTTGGCTATAGCTGCTCGCGAGGACTTACGGAAAGCTAACATTGGAATTGGAAACGATCTCACAAAACGTCAGCGTAAAATTATCGCCATGCACAAGCGGGAGGGTAAGACTGTCTATTTCAAAAATGGAAAGTTAATTGTCACAGAAAGATCGGTTTTATCAGAAACTAAATCTGCTACGAATATAGAAGAGGACATTTTTCCCCGTTCGCAAGTAAATCAAAGACCGAGAACTCGCCTTCAGCGTCGTAACAATCCAGGTCTTATTAACGACTTGTCTGATTCTGAATAGGAAACAGGCCATGGCCCAGTGTCATTTCTAACGTGGAATGTTCAGGGTTTGAAACATAAATTATGCTGTTTTGATTTTGTGAATTTTATTTTAAAATATGATATTATTTCATTGGTTGAAACGTGGGCAGACGATGTAAACTCCTTTAAGTATAATTTTCCAGGCTTTACAGTTTTCAGTTCAGTCAGATCAAGAAAAGCAAGTAAAGGTAGATATCCAGGTGGAGTTTGTGTAATAGTAAGAAATAAATTTATAGAAAAAACTCGTCATATCAAATGTAATTTACTGGATACTATTTGCCTTCTTTTTAATGGAAGTATTTTTGGGTTGGATAAAGATGTACTCTTGTGTTCAACATATATTTCACCACAATATTCGTCAACGTACAACACTTTACCTTCTCGAAATGGAATAGAATTAATTGAGAATTCGATTTCTAATATTTTATCTGACCTACCCAATGTTTATGTAATTCTTTCTGGAGATTTAAATGCTCGCACAGGCGAAGAATTTGATTATATTATCGACGATAGTACAACACATGTTATTGGAGATTCTGTATTGTATGATAGGGATTCCTTTAAGTTACGACGGGTGTCAAAAGACAAAGAGATAAATAATTTTGGGCGTTCGCTGTTATCGCTTTGTTGTACACTTAATTTACATATTTTGAATGGAAGGTCAGGTGTTGATGCCGAGCATGGCGAATTCACTTGTACAGCCAATGCCGGTACCAGTGTTGTTGACTATACGGTGGTATCGACTACCCTCTTTCCAAAAATAACGTCCTTTTCGATTGTTTTAAGACCAGAATCAGATCACTTTCCTATGTCCTTTAGTATTTCTACTGAGTTGTTAACAAGAACGAGCGCCATGACCTTGTTAAATTTATTTGGTCAAGGGAAAATGCTGTTTTATTTTCTAGATCTTTAGAGTCTGAAATTGACAAAAATGATTTAAATAATATAACTGATGACCCAAATGCAGATCCGGAAAATTTTGTAGCGAGTTTAAAAAATTCTTTTATTTATGCTGCCAAGCAGTCCGGCATGGCAAAGCGAATCCCACGAAATATGGATCAATTTAAGCAACCTCCCTGGTATGATATGGAATGTCAGAAGTTGAAGGAGAAGAAATATAGATTGCTAAGAACTTTTCGCAAAACAAACAACTTAGAGATGCTTCGTGAATTTAAGTCTGTAAAACAGAACTTCAAAAACACTTATCGTAATAAGAAACGTTTATATTACAGCAAAATGAGAGATACTCTTGTTTCTGACATTTCTGATACAAAGCATTTTTGGTCTACTCTGAAACGACTGATGCGTACTAGTTCTGTAGCGAATACTATTACTTCGGAAGATTGGTTTTCTTACTTTAGTAATCTTTTTTCTCCGAATTCTTCAAATGATTGTGACTTTGCCTTGTCAGATGAATTGCACGATCTTTTAGACTCAGTTGACCATTGTTCCAATGATATTTCGTGGGACATATTAAATAGTCCCATTACAAGTGAAGAAATTTCAAAAACTATTCAGAGACTTAAGGCAGGAAAGTCTGCCGGTCCTGATGGCATATTGGGTGAATTTTTCAAATCATCAGAGCAGCTACTAGTCCCTTACCTTACAGTATTATTTAATAAATTATTTGACTCGGGTATATTTCCAAAGGATTGGGCAAAGGCTATAATAGTACCCCTCCATAAAAAGGGCGAGATAAATTCACCGGAAAATTATCGTGGCATTTCACTTCTAAGTATATTTAGCAAACTTTTCACTTCCATTTTAAATAATCGTCTCACTTTTTGGTCAGACGCACTTGGTAAGATTGATGAGGGTCAAGCCGGTTTCCGGCGTGGTTACTCCACCGTTGACAACATTTTCGTGTTGCAGTCCCTAGTTCAAAAATACATTACTAGGAAGCGTGGAAAATTCTATTGTGCATTTGTAGACTTTTCCAAGGCGTTTGACTCAATTGAAAGGAAAAGGTTGTGGTACATTCTTTTAAGAGGAGGTGTAAAAGGTAAAATGTTTAAGTTGTTACATGCCATGTATCAAGACGTTAAATCATGTGTTCGCACTCAGAAAAATTTAACTGATTATTTTGACTGTCCTTTAGGTGTGAGGCAAGGGTGTATGCTGAGTCCTTTTTTATTTTCATTTTTCATTAATGAATTGTCAAGGAAACTTAGTACATGTGGGAAACGTGGTATTCAACTTTTCCCTGATCTTGTTGAATTGTTTTGTCTTTTGTTTGCAGATGACGTGGCAATTTTCTCAGACACGGTGATTGGTTTACAAAATCTTCTAAATACTCTTAGTGACTATTGTAAGACTTGGAAACTGTCAGTTAATTTGAGTAAAACGAAAGTAGTTGTGTTTAAAGCAGGTGGTCGGCTCTCTAGGTCTGAGAAGTGGATCTTTAATGGGGAACCTCTAGAGGCTGTTTCTTATTATAAATATCTTGGTGTTATGTTTTCTTGTAGATTGAGTTGGTCAACTGCAACAAAAACCTTGGCCCAACAGGCCAGAAAAGTATTTTTTTCCATACTTAGAGCTTCTCGTATAACTGGAATGCTATCGTTTGAAGCATTCTTTAAAATCTTCGATGCTATGATTTTACCTATACTTACTTATGGGTCAGAAATTTGGGGGTTTGAAACGTATAAAAGTCTTGAAAGGATTCAATACTTGGCATGTAGATCATTTTTAGGCGTCTCCGAAAACGCACCAAACGTGTCAGTTCTTGGAGAGTGTGGCCGCTACCCAATATTTCTTTATACTGCAAAACGGTGTGTAAAGTACTGGGCAAAAATTATTAATATGCCAACATATAGATACCCCAGGAAATGTTATAATATGTTATATCAAATAGAAGAATCTGGAGTTAGATCTAGAAAAACATGGGTTCGTGATGTAAACAATCTTTTATTTGTGTGTAATTTACAGGATATTTGGAATTACCAAGCAGTAAATAATGTAAATGATTTTGTCGACACCTTTACCGAAAGATTCAAGAGATTTTTATTTTCTGAATGGTATAGTGATGTTTGTACTCTTGAAAAGTTAAATTGGTATCGCAGATTTAAGTTTACTCTGGACCCTGCAAGATATGTATTTTCAGTTAGAACCACCGTTCATATGCAAATGCTTGCAAGACTTCGTTGCTCTTTGCACTATTTGCGAGTAGAAACAGATAGAAAACATGGTATTGAAAGATATATGAGGTTATGCCAGCTATGTGATTCAAATGAGGTAGAGGATGAATATCATTTTCTGTTAGTTTGTTCCTTTTTTAATGTTGTGAGAACTAAGTATTTACCAAGTTTTTACTTTGAACCTCCAACTACTGATAAATTCATCAATTTACTTTCATCAGATAATGTACATATTCTTCAACGCCTTGCTCTATTTACATTTCATGCTATGAAATTACGTAGAGAGATTTATGTAAATTTATCATAATTTCATTAATTTTGTAACATTTCCACTAAATTTTTTTGTAGTTAATACTGTCTTCAAAAATCAAGCAACTACATTTGTATTTTGGGCCGATGGCCTTGGATGTACAGAATAAAAGACCATACTACTACTACTATGTATGTATGTATATGTATGTATGTATGTATGTATGTATGTATGTATGTATGTATGTATGTATGTATGTATGTATGTATATGTGTGTGTATGTATGTATGTATATATATGTGTGTGTGTGTGTGTGTGTGTGTGTGTGAGTGACCGTCTGTGTGGTCGTTTGTGTCATCACTTTCTCAAAATCGGCTAGTTCAATTCAAATGATGTTCAGTACAGATGACTTCAACCAAATGGCTAAATGGCTAGAACAGATTTGATAAACATCCTGTGGATATTAGTGAGGTATTTGCCTATGGAACTATTTTCAGTAATTGGGCCGTATCTTACTTGCATAATCAGTTGCTTTCCATAAGTAGGTTATATCTTAAGAATGTATACTCTTCGGTACATCAGTTGATGATGATGATGATGATGATGATGATGATGATGATGATGATGATGATGATGATGATGATGATGATGATGATGATGATGATGATGATGATGATGATGATGATGATGATGATGATGATGATAAAGCGCACGTGATATAGTTTTCTAGTGTTGTTTATATCTATATTCAGTCATTTGCGTAAATGAGGAGTCATGGTGGGAAATGATTAGTGTGGCCGGCTTTGAATCTGTAGATAATGATTGCAGGTTCGAGCCCCGTCCTTGCAGTTTGTTTCTAAGTGGCTAAAGCCCTTGTACAAGAATTGAACCACGATTTGGCGTCACACTTACCCTCAAGCAACCTCGGACAACCCAACTGTATAACCGAATATCTGATAGGACAGAGGTTGAAATGCGAATTCTTTAATCCTATGGCTATGCACTAATACAGGCTGCAATGGATTGTATGCGCCCAACGGAGTTGAGGAAGTATAGAGGGCCGCTGTGCAGTCAATGATCCGTTCAAGGGCTAAACATTGTTAGCGCCTTGAACTCTCAGAGAAAAAGGAGCATTATTATTATTATTATGATTATTATTGTTAATTAATTAGGTTATATCTCAAGAATACAAGCTTAAAATGCTATATAACAATGCCATAACCATAATGAGCTAATAGAGCACACGAGTTTGATAGTGTTTGATGTGGTTTTTAATGGTTATTTAAGTATTTATAATGATTTTCATTCATTAGACAATATCTATACAATGCGAGATTAGCATACAATACAATTAATAACAAAGTATATTTGTTCTATAAAGCTTGTTGATGTAGCTATCTTAATTATCTCTTTGTATAATGAATAATACTCGTAGATCTTTAGGTAATACCTTCATATAGTTCGGTATAATTACTTTGTCAATTAAGGAGCGCACCATGTATGATAGCTATAGTTAAGAATTCTGCACTCCAAACATTTATTGTAACAATTACTGAATCTAAAGGCTTTGACCTTACGCAAGGCATCCAGTCTAGGGGTATACATGTGGTTGAATGTTTACATAGTCTCCAAGACAACCTACACAGCAAATTTAAATTACCTCGATGATTAAGTGATGTATCTTCAATTTAATTAATTGGAAACAAAATCGCCTTGTAGATTCTCAGTTCATGAAAGGCCGCATTGTTCCGCGTGGTGAATGTAAAGATTACAATGACGGAGATGTCATGCAACACTGACTTGCAGCTCATAATGAGTGGTTTCTTAAACATAACAAATTTCACTTGACCTCGACCTTGTGTGAATTATCTAGTAACATTTTATAGCTAACCCTTCAAGAACATTGAAATTTAGTTGTGAAACCGGTTTCAAATAAATATTCATGGAATTAAATACAGCACTCTTTGGAAAGTTGAACATTACGAGCTGTGTTGAAGGTAAATGATGATTGAAAGACAGTAATTTACTGCGTAATGTCAACATATATATCATATATTATTAATTTTGGAAAGCATTGTCCACGAATTATGAACAAAATATGACACGAATCAATCGACTTATGCATCAATTTGCTGTTTGTACAACGTCAGCAAACAATGCAAAACGGCTTCTATAAACATTTTCATTTCGACAAAACATTATCAATTTTCTAGTATCCGAACAAACGCCAATCGTACGATGATTGTAGTATTGATACGAAAAAAGTTGTTTATAAGGCCAAAAAAAGAGAATTGTTTCTTGTCAGCGCGCGCATAACTTAAATACCCTTGCGTCGGTGGTTTTTTTCGTTTTTGTCCATCCCATGCAGTCTTTAGATAAGAGGGAAAACCCAGAAATAACCCTCCCTACTTCAGTGAGGATAACTGCAAAGTCAATCATGAACAAGCACACACACTTGCTCTAAAGTAATAAATAAAAAGAACAGTAACTGCCATAAATGTTAGACCGTCTGAGTGACAGGTTGTTGAGGATAAAAAAAAATCGCGTCGTCGCATGACTTTAGAAAAAATGTCCTGACCAGAAACAGTTCTTTATGTTTGGCCTAAAAACGACTTTTACTACCTGTATAAGGTATAGAACGGACACATAAGCGTACAATGTCGACTATATAGAGATCCCACATAAATGTCTTGCTTTTTGTTATTGCCATGTGTAAAACGTCTGACAGGTACAGGGTTATGACACGAAGTCATGTGATATATTCCCGATATAGAATTTGACCGACGGCAAAGTAAAAGTTAACAAATTAAAGTCGGGTGTGACAGTCTTTTTTCCGAACAAAATATTTCATCAGCTTCTCCAAGCAGCTGACGCTAAATGGTTAGTAATTGTACAGTTAGTATTTGTTGGTATATGAAGCTTTCAAAAAAAAATAAAAACAAGAAAGAAAACCATGCCAAGAGTTTGAGTTGGTGTGCACCGTAGTTTGTATTATAATATTGTTACCTTGTTGATCCTTCAATCATTTCCACCATACCGAAATCTGTTTTCGGGTTCTCCGCTGGCGTCCACTCGCGACTCATTGTCGAAAAACAAACTGCTCTTCTTGAGAAAGTAAAGTTGTTCCTGGAACGTTACAAGTATGTTACCAGACAGTTTTCCGATGCCAATATGGTTAAGAGGTAAATTTTTGTTAAAACTGATACGTATTTTCGAACGTTGTCAGGTAATACCGTTAGACAAATACCGTCTATTTTCTTTACAGCTCATCACATATAGGACGTACCGATTAATCATTGGACGATTTCGAATAGACTTCAAATTCATTTGCATAATTGCGATGATGCATTTAGAGATTATAAGATGGCACCCCCTGGAATGAGTTAATCACGTGACCCAGGGTCCATTTTCAAACTTTCAACCTATTAAACGTGTGAGTGGCAATAGGTGAATTCAACTACCTTGGAATTCATGACATCATATAAACACGTCAAATGAGTAACTTATCAATAAGTCAAGGTTAATAACGACAATGTCAAGTTGACCGTGACGGGGGCGTACTTCCATCCTAATTACCAATTTTGAGCGCTCCACGAAATTGCAGTATTCACATTCAGGCAGATGGTTATGGTTGGTTACCATGGTTGGTTTGGTTGAACTGATGAGCGTTGATCTCTGCTACAGCTCGCTCAATGAAATAAAATGCCTATCTATTGAAGCCGTGACAAGGGCGGACCCGGCCAAACCACCAAATTAACCGGAGGCGAGTAAGTATGCATATGGACCAATACAGTGAATGTATGTCAAATCGTATTCAGTATTATGACGGCCTTCATTAATTATATTGTTCTCATGACCCGACCAAACCTTATATATTTAAAAAAAAACATGCCTCTGCGGCAGGATTAGAAACAAATCGCAACGTCACTGATTGTTACAAGATAATCCTATGTGCTTGTATCTGGGCGAAAATTTCACATTTTTAATCATCTGCTTGGACTGCCATGGTAACCAGATAACCATTCAAATCCAATTGATTAACTTGATTATTTACTCGGTGCAATAGTTACGCGGGACTGACGTCTTATGAACGTCAGTGTGGGACAGGTCATTAAGGGTGGAGCACAGTATCTTATACGACGATCTAGATTTTCACTCGCAGTTTTCTTACCAAAATTACAGTATTACATGTAAAAAGTTGGAGTCGTGTTTTTATAAAATTATTTGGATGAAATCTACAGAAACAGAATGTGTATGAGTGTAGCAGACGAAGGTCTTAACATAGTTCGTCTGTCAATGTTTCAAAAGTCGCTGAAACATTCTTGGATTCAGCGCCTTTTTAATACGAATATATAAGTCAGTGGAAGTTTCTGCTCACTTCTGTTCTTGGTTTGGACTGTTGTGTGTTAAGATTCTTAGGAAGTCAACAAATCAAAACTTTAATTTATCACAGACTTACTGGTAACGTATTTTTGAATGAAGTATTCCAAGGTTGGTCTGAAATCTCATATTCCCCTTAAAATTCGACTGACTTGAGAATTACTAGCTGAAAATGGAAATTTTCACTCTTATAATAACTTATGTAGAAAATACCATATTGAGACTGATTTTGTAACTTTCTATGGTGTACTTAAAGCAATTCCGAACAGATGGAAAAGAGAAATTCTCCTATTTTCAAATCAGAATAAAATCTTTCAACATAACGTGATTGAAAATGTTAAGATATGTAAGACAATGTGCGCCCTCTATCTCGAAAAAGAGGTAGGCAAAATTTACAACGTTCTGTAGAGAAGTTGTGTGCAGAGCTTAGCATCTCCTTGGATAACTTTTTTTATTTACTATGTTTTGCCGAGAAATGTAACCGATCATTTTGCCCTTCAGAGTCTACAGTATAAAATCCTTCACCGTGTCTTCTGTACGAATAGATTTCTGTTTCTTCGGAAACTTTCAGATCATGAGCGCTGCACTTTCTGTGACCAAGAAACTGAAACGATTGGGCATCTATTCTTTAAATATCCATTTGTACAACAGATATGGAATAATATATTTGACAAGTGTATGTTATCCTTTCTGAAACTGAATTCCTCTTGGGAATCGATGGTGCCGATCACACCATAATTGGCTGGAATATTATTTATCTCCTTGCGAAGAGATTTATTTACAACTGTAAAATGTCAGAGATAATTCCAATTTTTGATATTTTATTAGAAAATATTAGATATTATAGAAACATCTTGGTTTGTTTCGCAAATGAACCCAAGGGAAAACGATGCATAGCAAGTCTCAATGAATGTTTGCTATAATTTTTTTTCTTTTATTTGCCGCTGAAATTTAGATGGTAAATCAAATCTGCAAATAATACAGTTACTTAGTTTTTGTAATTTTCCTTAACTATTTTTTTTTCACAATATCGTGGGGTTTCTTTTTTCCGTGTCTTACTTCCCTCTTTTGGTCTGTGAACTTTTTCTTTTTGGTTTGTTCTTTGTCATGTGCCTGTCTTCTGTTTTGTGAAACATTTTCTTTGAAAATGTTCAATAAACATCAAAATAATGAAAAAAAAGAAGTGTTGCTCAACTTACAATAGTTACGCGAGACTGGCGTATTATGAACGTCAGTGTGGGACAGGTCCTCTAGGGTGGAGAATAGTATCTGATACGACGATCTAGATTTTCACTCAGTTTTCTTCCCAAAATTACAGTTTATACGTCAACACAGGTAGCTTCTCATCATTTTTATTTTCTAGTAGGTGTAAAACCAATCTGATTAAAATCTGATGTGGTGAAAGCGGCTAGATGCCTTTATTTACCTCTCTTTCCATCGTTTTGTGACCTTTGGTTTGTTCCGAGTGATCGCCGCCTTCCCACATCGGAACCTGTGTAATAGACGGTCTCGTTTGAATCTCGCGCTTGGCAGCGATCACTCGGAACAAAACGAACGACACAAAATAATGGACATATAGAGGTAAACAAAAACATAAAAACATTTTATCACATCGGTCTAGATTTTAATCAGATTGGTATTAAACGAGTCGTTAGTATTTAGCCTTGTAGTTTTACCTGTAACACCTTCCTACGGCCATACTATGTACACATCGATCGGTTCTCGTCCGACACCAGACCATAAACTAACACTATGACAGTATATGTCCTCCTGGACAACTGGAGACACACTCAACCCCCGAGCAGTTTACGACATTGTCGTAAAGATCGTATATGTCACAGCAGAAGGTTCATTGAACCTGCAATAAAAATCCACTTATAGTTTCTGTTATGCCATCATTTCTGAAAAAAACGGTGCTTCTTTAATGAATACGAGTCAGTTTTACCTGAAACCACAGTTCATTGTTCGACACACGAGAAATAACATTTGTAATTCTGAGCAGTAAAAGGTGCTCTGGCTACATTGTGAAAACACAACATGACATTTGGGTATCTGTTTTGGGATTTTTTAATTTGTAAAACAATTATATCATGGCTTCCTTCTTGAAATACCAATGTACAGCAACATTGACCAAGTCTGTGTTTGTAATTCAATACATTGCAAAAAAGATTAAAAATGCGTAAAAGGATTTGGTATACCTGACATACATGTAATTATATTTTTAAAAGAATATTTTGTTGTTCAATTCAATTCAATTCAATAACTTTATTTATCCCAAATGGGCAATTCATTTGGCGGACAGAACATACATCAAATATACACATCAAATATAGACAGAAAATAAGAGGCAACAGACTGGTACAAAGAAAAAAAACACGATAAGAGGTTACAGAACATTAAAAACAATTCTTACTACAAAATGAGTATCTAAAATGTCTTATTTAAAAGCCGCACAGCGGATGGAATAAAAGAGTTCTTATGACGTTTTGCCCTGCAAGTTGGGCATCTAAGACGTCTTCCTGATGGAAGGAAATCGAATTCATTTGTTAAAATGTGGTCTGTATCTAAAATTGAACGAGCCTTTCTCACGATTTGTTGATTGTAAAATGACAAAAGACTTCTTTGTGGTACGCCAATAATTTTTGAACTTATGGTGACAATTCTTTCCAGAGAATTTCTGTTCTTCAAATTTAAATTACAAAACCAGCAGATAACAGAAAAGCTTAGTATGCTTTCAATGAAAGATTTGTAAAACAATGATAGTATGGTGTTATCTACTGAAAAAGATGCCAGTTTCCGAAGAAAGTACAAACGCTGCTGACACCGTTGTTTTCTTAAAATCGATTTAATCAAGAATTCCACTACCCTACCTATCATAACATTTGCATAAATGTTAGTCTTTTGGTCAAAAACCACACTTCACTTACCTAATTTGCATATAAGTAACCATACAATCTTGATTATAAACGTTTACGTTGACATACTAGGACTGTTCAAATCAAATATTAGTATAATCCCAATGTTGTCAAACCTAATGTGTGCATAATTGATCAGTTCGCCCATCCTCAAGAACTTATCTACCTTTGGTCAAAGTCAAAATCTCAAAATATCGAATATCAGATGAAACCTTAACTATGGAAATTACATACTTAAAATATCATAAATACGTTAGATATTACTCACACTTACAATTACTGCATGGATTTTTTTAGGATTAATAAAAGTTGCTCATTGAATTTTTCAGTTGTGAAATTATTGACTGTACAAAATGTGCGATAATGCTTTCAAAGGTTGTTAAAAGTGTGCATTAATGAAACCTCATTTTTTCATATATTTGTAGTGACACACACCTGTATTTTTTTAATTTTCTTCATGGTGGCAGTGAAGTTATCGTTCACGAAGACGATGGTGTAGCGTCGTGCTGACATGTTTATTTTGTATAAGATGACGTAAATCAAATTACATGATTTAATTGCAATATCAAAATAACGACTCGAGTAGAGTATACAGTATATCGCGTGAGTCTTGTTTTGTGTTTGTTGTAGGATAACTGGTTCCTCAGTGGAACGAACTGTCGACCATTAACGCTTTCAGAAACAAAACTCGAGGCATGTATCGAGTGCTCATGCTGGTCTAATTTTCCTGTATATGTACATCTTGTAAGTTAGATAAATCAAATCGTGGAAGAATTGAAGAAATTCTACAATTGTTATAAATGAAAACCCGCAGTAGAGACCCAGAGTTCCACCAATATTACTCATAAGATTTTCCGGCTGTTTTGGAAAGAAAATATTTGTCATTTAAATACATTGATTCATGAAAATATTTTTTTAAAATAAAAAATGAAGATAAGAAAGTGTTACATAAAACACATTAAACAATTTTTTATTGAAACTAAAATATGAATTCGCAAAAACTTTAGTACTCCAAAATTTCTAGATTCTATGGTACTATAATGACGCCGATATAGATTTATTTATTTCAAAAAATTCAGGAAAAAAACTATTATGATTACAATGGGTATCTAAACAGTAAAATTCATATACAGGTATTTATACTCACTGTCATAGTTGGGAATTCCGTTATACGCTGAAAATTTAAATCGTCGAAGTACACAGCCAATCGGACAAAGTTTTCCCTGAAAGAAATCTTTGATTTCAGACTATTTTCTATAAAATAAATATTCATCTGTGTTTTTAAACGATAGTGTATCGAGTTAAGCTTTGTTCAAAACACAAACATGAAAATAGTTCCAGAAATGTTCGACTGCATATTTTAGTCTTTCTCCGAGGATAGACGCATTATTTCGATATTTTCTGGTACACTATTCAAGTTTGTGTTCCATATTATTTTCTGGAAAGATTTCAAAGCCCAAACTTCATGTAATATTGCTTCTAATGATAATGTTAACTATCCTGTAAATAAGATAGATCTACATGTCTGTCTGTCTGTCTGTCTGTCTGTCTGTCTGTCTGTCTGTCTGTTTGTTTGTCAGTCTGTCTGTTTGTCTCTGTCTCTCTGTCTGTCTGTCTGTCTGTCTATCCATTTGCCCGTCCGTGCGCATGTATGTATGTATGTATGTATGTATGTATGTATGTATGTATGTATGTATGTATGTATGCATGTATGTATGTATGTATGTATGTATGTATGTATGTATGTATGTATGTATGTATGTATGTATGTGTGTACATCTGTCTCCTACAGAATAGTATTTCAGATAACACCCTAGTGCTATCATTAAAACTGTATCAGGCTATCGCAACATACCTGACAGCTTTCATGTCGTTTATATCATTTGTCTTGTTATTGAAGTAGTGAATTTGCTTTAAAAAGTGTTTCTGCAACGAGAAATCACATAGTCTCATTGTATCAATTGACAAAGAGAGAATTCGAAGAAAAAGTTTAACTTCGTACAATACATGCATCATCGCAAAATAGTGTATTTTCAATATTACCATAATTGTGTAATCAAATACCCCCAAGTTTTCACTGGAATAGCTTACATGAAAACAGTTCACCTTGATCTCAGTGATCGTATGTAAAAATTGAGTATTACAGTAGTGATCATCATGCAAATGCAAAAATATGAAAAACACTGCGTTCTCACCAGAAAGGTATTTGATGGCCAAAGAGATTCAGAAATCGTTGTTTCATACCACCTTTCCCTATATCAAATAAGAGAGACGCTATTACTTTAAAATCATCTAAAGTTTGATTTTCTGAACAGTAAGAGAAGTAATATCACGAACAATACGGGACTGAAATCCCTGCAAGAAAAATATACCATAATTTTAACTTTATTTTTTTGCAACAGTTATATCCACGACCTGTGCTTGCTACAAGGTTCATAACTAACACCACTGACTAAATATGGAAGGATTGGAGGAATGGGGTGATGAGAATGTTTCAATAGACACATTTGTAATAGTGTATGGTCTCTTACTTAATTAACTCAAATGTATTATCAATACTCACTCGCATGGCCAAGAGCAATCACAACCAAGGCGTTCTTGAGTTCCAAGGTAATAAATGAGTTGTTTACAAGCATCTGAGGAGAAAAATACACCATTGTATTAACAAATTACCTGATGTTACCATTCACAAATAAACAAACAGACAGACAGACAGACAGACAGACAGACAGACAGACAGACAGACAGACAGACAGACAGACAGACAGACAGACAGACAGACAGACAGACATATCAGTCCATCCATACTCACGTACGTACACACGCACACGTGCATATAATACATACAAGCACGCATGCATGCATGCAAGCACACACACACACATCCATCCATCACTGACACACATAATACCCTCTATTGTCCAAGATCTCAGTCAATCCTCTTTCATATCCCTATTCTTCTCCATACACCTCCATCCAATGTTCCAATTCAACCTACCCTGTGTTCTATTCAGAAGCATACATCTATCTCCTTTAATTTTCATGGTATCCACACAGCCACAGTATCGTAACATGGTCATCTGTATACAAGTATCTTCACAATCCTGTATTAACAAAATATGTATCTATCAGCGTGATCTAACTCTATAGCTTTTTTAATACCTGGCAGAATTGTTTTTATACTTCAATTTGTAAATACTTCAGCAACATGATGTGTGTATGAAATGATGAATCACAACTTTATGGTGAATCGTAAATAGCGAAACAATCTCAGTACGTTTCAAAACTCCACAAATTTTGCGAGTGCGACGCTTCCCTTACCGTTCAAGTATCACCGATGTTTGAATCTGAAAATTTGATGGCAAGATGGCAAGATAATATAATGTAATATTCATATTTATTAAACTTTATACTGATGTATGAAATTAATAAAAAATAGAATGACTACTGTCAATACTATATAAAGAATGATTTGCTTACTCTCTCGGAATAGAACTTGTGTTGCCCCTTCTCTGTACAATTGCCGTAGGGTGTCCCTTTCCGTGTTATCTGAGTCTGAAAAAATACAAATTGCCTATTTACTACCAAAATGCAGAGAGACTACTATCGATTTTCTATTACGCGACAGGGTGTTCTTTGCATCTCACAGAATGTGGTTTTTTTGTTATGAATGACGCAAACAAACTGCAGGCACTGATAGCTAGCTCACATGCACATGAAATGTTAAAGTTTATCTCACTGGATACACAAATGAACAGTTTTGTGTCTGAATCGTTATTGTCTCATCCGGAAGTGATGTCGGTTTGTGTTCACAGTGAGATAAAATGTATCATTTCATGTGCTTGCATGCTGTCGGTGTCTAATAAAAATAATAATAATAATATTTATTTATTTAAAAACGCCTTCCATGTACAAAGACATCAAGGACTTGTACACTACAATCATAAAATATACGTAAAAAATTGACGTACACGAGAAGGAAAACAAGTGAAGAATAGAATATTTAAAAATGCTAAAAAATCAATTCTAAAAAAAGATGTGTTAAAATACAAGTAGCGCTGCTTTCCACAAATTGAACTTTTCTAAAAAAATTAAAAATATTCAAATTATTAGCACAACAGAGTTCTTGTGGTAGCCTATCTATTCCACAGCCGTGGAGCACAATAGCGAAAGATATATCCCCATAATTCATGGTATTACCAATGTTTGTATTTTGTTTTACGTAATTCGTAACCAAAACATTGTCTGAGACGTGAAAAACTTCGTGCCCACTTAATTAAAACTCCATTATATGGTCACAATGGTTTGGGTAGATATGCCGTACTTTATCAAATTGTAAGATCGACGACAATTTGGAATCAGATACATTTGCTCGCATATTGCCATATTGACGTTCTAGGAAGGTTTAATTCTTACCTCCTTAATGCCAACAGCCGACGCCATGCCGGGCCGGATTGTGACTCCTTCCGTCGCTGGTGACACGGGTTTCCCGGGAGGAGAGATGACGAGTCGTACACCAGAATCACGACCATACACACTGGTATATTCGTCTTGTTCAGTAAATAATGTAATTCTTAATCCTGCAAATGTATGAATATCTCTATCAATCTTATTAAATTATTGAATGCATTGAAAGACAAAAGGACAAGTCTATGAAATACCTGTGCCGCATGATACCCTCAAAAAATGTGTATGCCAGTGACTATACATACATACATACATACATACATACATACATACATACACACACACACACACACACACACACACACATACATACATACATACATACATACATACATACATACATACATACATACATGTATGCATGCATACTTTCTGCTCGACAACACAACAACAAACAAAATAGCAGCAACACAAAGGAGAGTACCCAACGACAGAAAATATAAACACAAGTATACAAACAAAAACAGTGCAAACGAAAACAACAATAAACATTTCAAACTGTTTAAGCAATGCATATATATGTATGTATGTATGTATGTATGTATGTATGTATGTATGTATGTATGTATGTATGCATGCATGCATGCATGCATGCATGCATGTATGTATGTATGTATGTATGTATGTATGTATGTATGTATGTATGTATGTATGTATGTAATATGTATGTATGTATGTATGTATGTATGTATGTATGTATGTATGTATGTGTGTGTGTGTATGTATGTATGTATGTATGTATGTATGTATGTGTGTGTGTGTGTGTGTATGTATGTGTGTGCATGAGTGAACTTTAATCTGTTATTATATGTTACGTAATTTCTTTAACAATACGTACCATGTTCGAAACCCGTTTCTGACGAAGCTATAAGTTTTTCAGGGTCTTTATCAATAACGTTAATAGAGTTCAACTGAAAGCAGTTACCATATTTATCATCTTGAATGACATGGAAATAACTGTTTGAATAAAACACGTGAATATTGCGTTACCATAGTATCATATGTATACATTTGTCAATGTTTTTAAACTGCTCAAAGAAATCAAAGAAATTATTTACGAAATTTCGTTACGCCAGATTAAACATTCCATCAACATGACATCTTTAGCTCAAATTTAACACCCTGAAACAATTGAGACGGGATATCAGGAACAGTCAAGGATATTTGAAATTTACTACACATACATATCAGCTAGCGTTCAAACTTGAAAGTCACAACTTTGAAGCAGAGATTGGTACAATTCATTCTCACCGGTGAGTGCGATACCTCATGTAAACTAGAAGCAATTCATTGACGTGTATGCAAGTCAACCTGACTATGACCTTATACATTAAGTGTCTTTGCAAGTTGTATTCCTACTTTGATATGGCAATTTTAACATGATCTTCTAATATAATAATAATAATAATGTGTTTATTCAAAACACTATAGGCCTCCGGCCCAAAAGTATACATAACACAAAATCAGGTACAGACTTGAGGGAGCAAAGGAAAATACTTGTAGCTTTCAAAAACAAAATAACAAAGCATAGTATCAAAGCAGAACTTAGTGAAAAGAAAAGAACCAAAAGTAATGTACAATCAAATCTGTCAAAATGTATATTGCAAGTGTTACAGAATTCCAGTTCAAAACATTTCATGTGAACTTGATCTCTTTTTCATTGAAAAAAATAAAAACTTGGCAAGCTGTCTAATAACTGCAGTATTATTGGATTCCATGAGCCTTACAAACTTTTCGGTGTTTGGTAGTGTATGGTATAATCTAGGTAAGTGTTGTTCTCTGAGTTCAGTGTACAGTGGACAAACTAAGCAAAAATGGTACTCGTCTTCTATAGTATTCAAATTACAGTGCAGACATATTCTTTCAGTTCTCAGCAGATCGAGCTGTCTACCAGTTTCTATATTTAAACTGTGTGTGGAAATCCTAAAATGGCATAGTGCATTTCTAAAACATAGTTTGTCCAGTACGGTTAAATATTTTTCTCTATTGAACAGTGATTTGAAAGTGCGATAGGTATCTAGTTTGGGGTATAAACACAATTTTGATTTCCACTCTTGCATATACATGTCTCTGGAGCGCTGTTTAAATAAACTTAAAAATGTTTTTGTACACCCTACACCCTGATTAAACCAGGCCTCCCCCAATCCCATTGTAAAAAGTAGCTTTTTAACCCCTAATGCCCAACAATTCTTTTCATTTTCTGCCTCATAAAATTGAAAACTATAACATTTGTGGGGTAAACGGTCTTGCGGTAGAGACAATAACCTCAACCAGTACTTGATAACTCTAGCTAGTCTAATTGTACGAACTGGAAAACGACCTAATTCTCCCTTGACAGCTAAATTAGGAGCACTGTGATATACTTTCAAAATATGACAACAAAATTTATTCTGGACAATTTCAATTTGTTCACCTGTATGTAAACCCCACACCTCACTCCCATACATCAAAATTGGTAAGATTTTACAGTCAAAAACTTTGAAAGCCAAAGAAATGTCAATATTCCCAAAACGACTAAGTGCTGTTTTTACATTAAAAAGTGCTTTGGACGCTTGCAATGCAAGCTGCTTCTGTGCTTGATTCCATAACCCTGAACTAGATAACATAATACCAAGGTAGCAATAGGATGAAACTACATCTAATATTCTAAACAGACATTACTATTTGTCAACCTACATAGATTGCTAGCTAATTGAAATATAGGTCAACCTAATTATTTCAGACAACAGTTATCATTTCATTAATTTTTGATTCGTGTATTTGAACATTGGGAGATTTGTATCTCACAACCACTGTCATTTTAAGGTACTCGTTCTTTGTAACGTGTAAGTTAAGCAAATTAACTATAACCTCCTTAACAAATGAAAGGGTAATAACAGACGGTACTTACTCCGCACCGCATTCTGCGCCATCGATATGGCAATCCACAATAAAGTCTTCTATCTGGTGTCCGAGTTGGTTAACTTCACTTTCGTTGAGTTTCAGGACATTTACGAGATCGCTATAGTCAGGAGTCTTACTATAGGCTATAAATCCATCCCAGTCTGCTGGGTATTCTTTGGAAACACGACCAAACATGTGATCCCGGTAATGTTTCGTATAAAAGTCATTGAGCAAAAAGGAATCATCGGTGATCTGTTTCAAGATAGATTCCATCTCTTCTTCATCCGGATAATACGTTGCATTTAGAACTATATAAGGTTAAAGAATAACTTGTGATCGGATTTTAAATATTTATATTTAGCGGATTGATGGAACCAGTCAGATTTGAATGTATTTTCTTGTTTTGTAACTATCACCTATGAAGAATATCTCTAGGGATAATGCTCGTTGTGTTGTAGTTTAGTAGCATTATATATGACCTCACCACTTGTCATATAGTATACGTGATAAGATAACACCGTTACAATCTTTTCTATGTTCCGGTGCCCGGTAAAAGTTATTATACCTTTCAAAAGTTATGTATATGTTATACCTTGAAAATCAAACCAAGCTTTACCTTGTTCACAATAGATTTCATCGCTAGCATCTTTGCAGTCCACTACGTTGTTACATACATGTTGCCATCCAAAAGTTTGTGACGAAGACGCGCAGGTAAAATTGGTCACATCCTCTATGAATATTGATTTGAAAATAGTTATTGAATCGTAAAATTTGATAAGATGACAAATTTGGTTCTGAAAGTCATGAAACAATAAAAGTGTGTTGCGGATCACGCATATCACATGAATAATAGTTTGAACTTAGTGTATTTTTTTCTATGAGCTAAACACTTAGGGTTTATATATGTATGTATAATATACCTAGTGATAATGCTGTGCCATGATTCGCTAGAATCAGTCACGTGATAGGAAAATAGAATGACTATTTCCCTAGGGAAATAGTTCCATCAACTTTTACATGGTCACGTGACCACCGCGCGTTCACAGCAGGTCAAAATGGCAGCTTCTGACGATGTCGTCTGCCACCGCGAGTTCACAGCATGAGGTATATTATAAAACACATATTGACTGGCCTATATTCAGGCTATAGCACCTGTTCATTACCCCCTCGTGACTGTGAGTTGCCAGAATCACATGCTATTTCCCTCGGCCTTTGGCCTCGGGAAATAGCATGTGATTCTGGTAACTCACAGTCCCTCGGGTGTAATAAACGGGTGCTATAGCCCTCATGGCCAGGCAATATGTGTTCAATATACTATTCAATGATCATTTTACCATATATTCACTAGCCAGGATATTGTCTTTGAACTGAAAATATGGGTTATGTACTCTGGTTGTTGAACGTCACGACAACCCATTCTACCGTACGTCACTGATTCTGTGGTGCCCAAAATATGAGTCAAAAATTCCAGGTCGCCATTATATTGCCAAATATTTCAGAAACTATGCGTGAGGACCAATAATTATAATGCATTTATATTGTATCATTATATTGTCTTCGTTCAGTCGGAAAGTAATCTTTACTTAATGGTTTTCTTAACCCTCTAGTAGCGACACACAGTTGCAATGCACCTTAGGTTATATGCGGAACATTATTATTGTTTTTGTGTTTTTAGTTTTTTCACCATCTATGTTTGAGTTCACAGGTGGTGACAGATTTTGACAACATTATAATTTGTCTTGACAAGTAAAAAGAATCCCAACAAAATAAAAGCTAAGGAATAAATCAGTCAATCAATCAATCAATCAATCAATCAATCAATCAATCAATCAATCAATCAATCAATCAACGGAATACATCACAGGATCTTCATTCTCAGATGCTAACTAATGAGGCGCGCCCAATATGATAGTGTCCTATGTTCGAAATTATGGTAAAAGAGAAATTGGTTGAAATACCTCCTTCACAGTGTTCTTCATCCGATCCATCAAAACAGTTCACATACCCATCACAAACTTGGCCAGTTGATATGATTATCCCGTCAAGACAGTCGTATGTGTACGAAATAGTTGTCGGTATAGTCTCTGTAAGATATCAATCAAAACTAGTTAAAATTCAAAAATATGTACTTATAGATCGAATACCTCGTTGCCCCTGACAACAGATCAATGTGGCCTGGATTGAGTGTGGATATATATCAACTGTGCCGATTTCCAGTTTGGTCAACCACTGGACATAAGAATTAGTGTGATAGATCGACAGAAGCGGCCCATATATATACTGCATATTTTCACGACTAGAAAATTTTGCGATTTTACAGTCTTCATGTAGTTCACAAAGATTAATTTTCACTAATAACCATACTGGTACATTGCATTATGCAGAAATATATATTTTCGCTACTACTTATTTTCGCGTTTTTGTTTTGTAGCGAAATTAGCGAAAATACATCTTACACGAACATTTCCAGGTTTACAGTATATACATATATATATATATATATATATATATATATATATATATATATATATATATATATATATATATATATATATATATATATATATATATATATATATATATATATATATATATATATATATATATATATAGTTTTGGTAGTACTGGAACTCTTTCTTGGGTGTAACTCGGAGTTTCACGCATATTGCGATCATCAGACATCAATATGCGTGAAACTCCGAGTTACACCCAAGAAAGAGTTCCAGTACTACCAAAACTATTACGCTCTGCCACTGCGGTATAGAGCACTGCCTTAGCAGTTTGATACTCACCGAGTTATATATATATATATATATATATATATATATATATATATATATATATATATATATATATATATATATATATATATATATATATATATATATATGAGTATCAATCAGCTAAGACAATGCTCTATACCGCAGTGGCAGAGCGTAATAGTTTTGGTAGTACTGGAACTCTTTCTTGGTTGTAACTCGGAGTTTCACGCATAGTGCGATCATCAGACAACTCTTGTTATATATAAGTATATAGTTTTGGTAGTACTGGAACTCTTTCTTGGTTGTAACTTGGAGTTTCACGCATTGTGCGATCATCAGACAAGTTGTCCAAAACTATTACGCTTTGCCAGTTTATCATAAGTCATTGATTTAAGGTAGCAGAATGTATTAAACATGGAAAATTAATGGTGTGTTACCTTGACAATGTGGTGGTTTTTCGTCTGAACTATCCACACAATCTTCAACATCATCACAAACATAATCCTTGGAGATTAGGTCACCATTGTCACACTCAAAAAATGCATCAGCTGTAATGCACAAATTGCATATGTAGGGTGACTTGAGGGATATCATGTATTCAACCAATATTATCAGACAAATAGGCAGGCAGACAGACAGACAGACAGACAGACAGACAGACAGACAGACATATAGACAGACAGACAGACAGACAGACAGACAGACAGACAGACAGACAGACATACATACAGACAGACATACTTACATACAGACAGACAGACAGACAGACAGACAGACAGACAGACAGACAGACAGACAGACATACAGACATACATACATACATACATACATACATACATACATACATACATACATACATACATACATACATACATACATACATACATACAGACAGACTGGAAGATAGACAAACACAAACACATATAGAAATATAGCAACAGAATCGACCGTAACACAGACATACAAGAATAACAAACATAGAGAAAGTCAGAACCCATCAGAAGTGTAAAGATATGGAGTCACAGGGATGAAAGAGAACACAGTCATTATCAATTGTTCAGTTCAGCTGGCAAATGAACAATACGACAGCAAGCCTAAGACAATAAAATGAAGATAAATATCTGTACAATTAGGAAAGAAAGATAATTTGTACTAAAATCGTTACTGATGTATCCAAAGACTCAAACAAGACAAAGGGGTCACTGAGTATGAGCCAGTAAACTGGAAATATTTTTTTAAAAAGATGTGTACCACAGTCTTCTTCATCCTTCCCATTGGCACAATCTTCAAATGCATCACAGACCCACAACTGATCAACACAATCAAAGTCATCACATTGAAATTGATAGGAATTGCATTCGCCTGTATTTTCAAGACAGAATAGAACGAGGCAATTATTAAAATACTAATAATCACAGGGTGTGTTCGATATCTATTGATAGCAAACACTTAAATACATGAGATGTTGTTTAATAAATATATGGAAAGTTTATGTACATCGCGTCATGGCCCATGTTTTCATATAGTTCCTGACAATAAGGTGGCACCCCGTAAATCACTTTTGTCCAAAATGACGATCCACTTCTTTAAGTCCCAAATTGAGGTGAACCCCCCCCCCCCCCCCCCACGATGTGTCAGCCAAACCACGGCCGTAAAACTAACACTTATTTCCTAGAGATTTAGAGAGACTCACCACTTTGGCTTGAATCAGGTATTACCAGCGCTATAAAAACAAAACAATATATAGTATAATAAACAGAGGTAACATAATACAGCTCCCATACAAAGTAAACATTACATGTGACGACTTGCGTTAGATTGTTTAAATATTAAAATTATTTGTATGAAAAGTCAACAAAATACAAAACCATACAACAATCTAAATCTTACGGCGTTGTTGTTCAGACCCTCACATTCACATGATATATTGCAATATTCAGAGTACAGTGTAGTTTCTTTTTTATTTTCTCGTAGCGTACGATATCCAAGCTATCTACCCCTTCAATACCCTTCAATTAATTAATCAAGTAATTTATTGAGTCGATCTATGTGCGTGATCATTGACTGAATAGACGCATATGCAGTTGTCACTGGCCATAATAAACACACAGTACTGTAGGACTAGAGCGACTCCTTACCTGGCTGCCCTTGAGTGCCATCGCAACTGCTTTCATCAGATCCTGTTGAACAGTCATTGTACCCATCACATACCCAGGTGTTTGAAATGCAGTAGGATGAATCACAACGAAATTCCTCTGGTAGACACAGTGTTATCACTTGCTGATCTGTTAGAAGAGGAGACAATTATGTACATTGCAAGTAACAATTTCATTTCAGTCTATAAAAGAGGCACTTGCTGAATTTCTGTATATAATAGTCGAGTTTGTATTTCTTGCATCTATCTTTAAAAGGTGGACCGGAGAAGTGTTTGAGTATGTGACTTGAAATCACGTACATCCTCACAGCTACCTTTACGTGCAGATATAGCCTGTTGTGTATTCAACAAAAAGTTGTAAAATATTCACAGACGTTTCACTTGATTAAATAGTTAACGCACATATGTTTTGTATTTGAAATATGCAGATTACCGTTTGGCCACATTTCCTTCAGACAAGCATACATACATACATACATACATACATACATACATACATACATACATACATACATACATGCATTCATACGTACCTACCTACCTACCTACACACACACACACTCCACGAAAAACAAGGTTTAACATTGAATATGACAAAAAAATGTATTTAAAAAATCCCCCACATAACACTCGAGCTCAATTCATAGACATTACACATGTACCTGGATCCTTTGTGGGACAATCTTCTTCGTCAGTTTCATCCTGACAGTCTTTGTTTCCATCACACTTATATGACGGGTGTAAACAGGTCTTGTCGCTATCACATTTAAAGTAGTTATCTGCACAGAAAGTCCCATCCCTTGTACCTGTTAGATGACACCAAAGTATTTGGTATTGAGGACCTTTACACTAGTCTATGTTATCAGTTTGTCGGCATGTAGTTATCACATGGAATCTCATAGCCAAACTGTAACAGTTATCCTTGCCATCAGGGGCTTGGAAACGGCCAACAGATTGTTTTTCAGAATAGAGTGACTCATTTATTAGACTGAGAATTCGTGATGTATCATGCTTTAAATAAAATAATTTCAAATATAAGTAAAAACACCAGTGAATACTATTAAGTTTAAAAAATGAGACTACCACGGCCTGCGACCTATGAAATATGGTAGTTGGTGTTGTCAATTTCACCCTCTCAACGTATGCACATTATATGCCTATATGGTTTTGATGTTGATATTTTTTTCTATAAGATAATCTCAACACTTATAAATAGTTGTATCTTTGTAAAGTTCTTTGAAACTATCCCTTAAAATATGTCAACTTTCGTGGTGTATTGTGAACTAAAAAGGGTAATGGAATGACTGCTTGACCCAATTGAATAAATGCTGTTCAAGTGGTATTCGTAAAACTGTAAAGAACCTGACAAATCAATGGACAGACAGTGTATTTGGATAAGTTCTTCGAAATCGGCATCAAGACTATATCAAAACGAACAACTTCTTGTCACACTAAAATAACATCTAACAAAAACAAATACAATGGCAGCATCGTACAAAACAAGACATTTAAGAAAATGGCTGAATTAACGCTGTAAATATTATTCAATGCTGTCTAAAATGTAAGTTGATTTGTTCAGTCCCCTGAAAAATAACGTCTCCTATGTGACATTGTGCAGCTATACTTACAAGACTGCTCATCACTACCGTTTACGCAGTCGTAAAAGTCATCACAAAGATCTGCAATCGGAATACATCGGCCATTGTCGGGACAAGTGAACTCTCGTTTATCTTTACAATCTTAGGATAGAAAAAACAGAAATATATTCAGTGTCATTTATCTCTGTTGATGACTGGCGTCAATCACCACATTTCAAGCATTTGGAAGACCAATACCTGTCGACGATTACTTCCATTAAGGGGAGGAGCAGAATTTGCCGAATGAAGGGGAGGGGCTGAAGAGATCATTTGAGGGGACATGAACGCGAAGGGGTTCACGCTGGTGGGGCTTTGAACATTGTTGCGGTCACTATGGGGTCTGAAATGGTGGGGAGTGCTCTTGATTTGAACTATATTCAAGTATTCCGTGCGTGTCTCCGAAAGTTCATACGAAACATTTTTACCTACAAAATTTCTCCTCACCCCCCCCCCCTGCAGTGAATTCTTATTCCCTACATTTCAGCAGTTTATATTACAGAAATTCGCTTCAAAAACATGATGTTGCCTACCCCGTCAAAGTAAATGAAACCTACCACAATCGTTTTCATCCTCGCCGTCGTAACAATCTAAATCTCGATCACAAGCAAAACTCTTGGGTATGCAGGGACCCATATAACTGCCGGATATACATTTCAATTGCTCGGTTCCACAGACACCTATGTTGAGATATATATACACATTAATACATGTCAGGTGTTACAATTTCAGCGAAATATACTGCTGTGATGATGTCTTTTAAAATAGTGTATTCATTAAGACTTGTATCCTGGCATTGTCACCTTTAAATGTAATGGACCAGGATATGTTGATTGATGTAATTTTGCGTAAAAGTAAACAAAGAATCAGATGTTGTTTTATCGTTAATAGATTCGACAACTCACCATATTTACATCCGATTTCATCACTCCTATCTCGACAGTTGTCATAGCCATCACATCTTAGGTAACTTTTGATACAACCCGCGTTGTTGCATTGAAAATCGCCCTCTAAACACTTCTCAGCTTTTAAGAAATTTGGATGAAATTTGAAACGCTAAAACTAGTCAAATATAGTTATCATGATCATTGTTCATTGTCGGGATTCCATAACAAATGATATTTAGTAATAAAGAAGCTTAGGAATAGACAGATACTGAAACATAAAACCATGCTTGATTTGGAGCTTGTAATTGTTTTAAGTACTTTTAATGTGTTATTTCTATTGACGATAGCTAAACCAACGGTCTTGTTTGGAAATTAAATATACCAGATTCACCCTGAATTCGACTATCTTGAGGCTACTTCAATTTTGGAGTTATGATCCGACCACACTTGTCGAGATGATGAAATAATACGGTGTTAATGCATTCAGGTTGTAAAGATTCTAATATTTTACGTTTTCAAACGTTTGTAAATATTCATTAAATTGCTTACCGTAATATGGTCTCACAACTTCAGTATCCACAGACAAAAGTCCCTTATGCTCTGATTTCGCTAATACAGACTTCCGTAATTTATTTGTGTTACAAAGGGTAACTGTTGGAAAATACGCTATAATAGCGCTTTTCATTTCAATCTGGTAAAGGGACGAAAAGAACTTTATTTTCTGGCATCGTTATCTTTTGATTTTGAAGCGTATAATAGGGGAACGAAGACGAGACTTGGATTATTTATCATTTGTTTATTCTAAGGAAGCTCGTAATGTGATTTTCACCCACCCTACAATGCACGATCCCTCGAAAATAGAGATATGAAAATTAGCAAATATATCTGCTGTACACTGGGGCAAGTTGTTCAGGGAAATAAATAGTGGTGGGTCTTCACACGTCTTAAAACAATGGCCAAATGATGTTGTGACCAGCAGGTTGAACATTGTTCAAACCAGCGTGTAAATTCAACTTCCAATCCATGTTGCAAGCAGACCCATTGTTATAACTTATACATCTCCGGTAATGGTGTTAAACATTATCATCGTACATACATGAGTATAATCGTTCATTATTAAAAAAGAAATGGCATAATTACTTAAAATGCAATGATGAAGATCTAGCAGAAGATGAAGATCTTTTGTGCTCGCTACATACATCTCATCATCTGACACAATACCAGAGATTCGTACTTATGAGTAGCCAACCAGAATCCGTCTTACAAAATAACACTCAACGTTCGAAACTGAAAGAAAGAGAACTACCAAACGACAACGATAACATTGCTGTCTGCACTGTGTGCTCATGCTCTTTTTATTTCGAACAGAGAGCTCTGAAGTACTGTACCCTTATGTTCCGGCGCATTACGCGTTTTCACTGGTTGAGTGAATCATTCAGAGTTCTCGAGTGGCTTGGGAAAACCGATGGTATTGTGTCAGATGTATGTAACCAGCGCTCACAAAAGAACAAACCCCAATAAACATAACAGCCAAAAGGAAATGGCAACGTGTACACTACATCGGATTTCAGATTGGGAGCGCCGGCAACTTCAACAGAACGGTTGACGTGCAAACCCACATTGATCAAGATTTTTAAACAGTAAAGAATTTATCAAATGCACGATGAACACAGTCCATGCTTTTATGATATATGTAAGCACAATCCATCTATAGTCATTTTTGCATTTGATTATATATTTCCTTGGCACTGGAAGTATCTCAAATATATTGTTGGTCTAGAGTTGTATTTATGTAATTCTATGCATTTGTTTATCTAAGTTTTCCTTAATTACTTTTTCCTTACCCTGACTGAAACATCCATCTGCAGATACTGCATCATAAGGGTGTAGATTTGGACAACACCAGTAATAAAAGCTGTCAGAAATACCACCGACCAGAAGAGCGACCGAAACCAGTGTTTTCCTTCGAAAGCTCTCGGCAGTCCATGGGCTGTGGTACTGGATATGAAGTCTTCGGCTATTTTCTTGTGAGAAGGTTCCTCATCTTTAGTAACAGTTCCGCTGTCTTCATTTGCATTACTGTTACTTTGACTGCGAAGAAAACAATATCATGTCTGCAATTTATGCCAAAACACTGACAGTATTGTATGTGGATACAAGCCACCTGTGTATGTTACATATCCGCACAGAAAATGAAATCATTCAAACAAAACAATTTGGGGGAAATTTTGACCTGAAATTTATTCAGAGTGTTCTTTGAAATGGGGCATGCTCTTGACACAGTGATCCCGTCAGTGACAAGCAAATATAAATGTGACATTTTGGTCAAAAACATTTAATTACAAAACTACGTAATGGGGAGATTAGGCTTAAAGATAATCTGGATGCATCTAATTTAGTATAAATGAAGTACGATGTGATGACCCCATCAGCGATATATGCAAATCAGGTGTAAAATTATCTATTTTGGTCAAAAGCTTGTAGCTCAAAAACTACCTGGTGAATAGGGCTGAAATTAGGTGGGGTGTTTTTGGAGGTGTTATTTGGCAGATATTGTTCAAAAGATATTGACACAAGTGGGCCTAGAAACGACGACCATGCCTTTAGCAATTGCCAAATGATAGTATATGCAATATAACAATATTTGTTTATGGGGGACAAGCGAATACATATTCAAGAAATGTAGGCAAAGATAACAATAGGGACGGGTTAGTTAAGTGGATAAACATTCATAAAGTATATGCAAATAAGCATAGCAATGTGACCATGGCAATAGTAACAGTTATATTGTTAAAAGATAGTGTGCATTGCAAAGATAAAAGCTGGGATTGGTAGGCATGAGCATAAGCATTTAAGAATTGGTCCCATGATTGCATAGCATCAAGACAACACCCATAGCAACAGCCAAACGGTTGTGTATATCAAAAGATAACAGGGTCATTACACGTCTACCTAGCAACAAGACCACGCCCATAGCAACAACCAAATGGTGGTGTATATGGCAAAAATAACAACAGGGATAGTTAGGCAAGTGGTTAAATGTTTTTCGAATGTGGCGTAGTCACGACGCAAGTTAAGAAACTGCACATACATACATACATACATACATACATACATACATACATACATACATACATACACGCGCGCACACATATTGCATGGTTAACAACAAGGGTGGATTAGCGTGTGGATAAACACTTTTTGAAAAACTGTTACAAACTGTACAGTAAGTTGTGCTGCAGTTTCACTGGCGCTATTTCCTTTTATTAATTTATTTGTTATGCATTCTCCATGACAACTTGCCCAAACTATTATTGCTGATGAATCTTTCATCAATGTATCGTCCGAACAATGAAGCTGATTGGTACTAAAGTATGATTGATAATGAACAATGTGATTAATAATTATCGAGTGTGGGTTGAATAAAGGCCAAGGATGTGCCGCGAAGTAATTATTACAATAACAAGACTTCATGCAACACTGACTTGCAGTTCATCATCAAGATTAGTTATAACCGTTTGGGTAATAAAACGCATTCGAGCTTTGGTGCTAACTTGTCATTCTATAAGACTAGTCAGTATCAGAGGTAGAAATATAAAAGTGATAATGGTCTCAAATCAACTTGGATGAAATATATCATGTATGTCAAATTGCTCGTAATTCAAACATAATACACAACTTGGTGATATTATGTACAGTGCATGTCATATCTGTAGAGATACTCAAAGACTGATACATGGATTATCTTCGGAATGCTGTACATTACGAGGATGTTTTAATGATAAAAATAATTTATGGTAGGTCAGTCGATGTTCTAGTCGCGGCCCTGAAGAAAGGTTCAAGGACACTGAGGGAAAAATGAAATTATTTGGTGTAATTTCAAGAACTTACTATTATGTAAAATTCATTTTTTTTCATTTCGGTTTCAGTTTTCATCTATTTTCACAGGATTAGTCAATGAAGTATGTAAATAGCAAAATTTGTCACAAAAGGGTATTTCTTCTCCTTGTTTGCATAATGTTAGGCTCAGCAAATTACATAAAGGAAAATTGTTGTTTTGTTTCAAAACTTTCTCTCGACTCAAAAGAACCCTACTAATTCAATTTTCCAGTATCCAATCAAGCGCCAGTCCCATCAGGGGTCTCAGAGTTGATAGGCAAACAGTTGTTTGTTATGTTCGAGGGAAAATGAAAATATCATCTTCGAGTCTCGGGCTAATCAACAGCTTAATTCGTCTATTGTATTACCCCTCTGATGTGCAAATGATATCGCCTATTGTTGTTGTTGTTGTTGTTGTTGTTGTTGTTCTTGTTCTTGTTGTTGTTTTTATTGTTTTTGTTTTTTGTTTTGGTGGTGGTGGTGGTGGTGGTGGTGGTGGTGGTGGTGGTGGTGGTGGTGGTGGTTTTGCATTTCTTTAGACTGAACTTAAAATATATTCAGATGCTAAAAGGTGTTTATACGATATTACACGAACAGAACAGGGTAAGCCTTGCGACCATAGATTTGAACACATATTCCCATCAATAGATTATAAAAAAGCTTCGCAAACCTAAACTATCAAATCGAAACACTCGACAATTCATTCGCAAACCAAACCAGTTATTTTGAAAGCGCAGTGGCTATAGCAGAATTGTCGCAAGAGCAAAACACAGGTAGAGGTTTATTAGTAAAAAATATTACTACCAAACCAGAACTGGACATAGAATCGTTAATATATGAATTTGATATGTGACATGGACAGGAGAGAAGAAGCAGGTACAAATAGACGTTGGTTCGCACAATTATACACCAATCATCTACATCATATATAGCTTGCTCGCGATCTACATTTTCGTGTTTAAATCGTCTGATAAGTACAAGGTTGCGAAAAGAAGTCATGTGATATATCACTCATACAGAAATAAATCAACAAAGAAGGAGTATGTAACAACAAATACTGTGTACAAACTTACCTTGTTGACCCTCCTGCCATTTCATCTAAACCGAAATCTACTTTCGAAACATTCGGTTGCATCCATCCGCCAATCATTGTGGAAAATAATTTAGTATTCTTCACAAAGTAGTAAGAGTGCTCCAAAGCCGTTTCCGGAAATCTTAGTCTTTGATGTAATTTCGATCAGAAGTCGCTTTTTCTCAGACAAAACAGTACTGATGATCGCAGGTATCCTTGGATACTTATCGAACGAAAAATATCACAGAGTGCGCGTTATTCACTCGATATAAGTGTATATCCTCATCAGCAACTTGTACCTTATTCATTGGGTAATTTGGCGACCAATGTGTGAACTTCCATCTGCACAATTTTGCATACATAAATACTCATTACTCGCTTCAATTAGGGTTTCAAAGGACCCTCCAGTTCAGCCAATTTTTCAAAAACTCACTCCATCGCTGCCGCCGTTACCCCAAAGAAGAAATCCCGATCCACTTTCGTCTTCATCATGCATGTTTCTGCAATGTCTGAAATATAAGTCGCTCAGTATCATCATTAAAGTAAACCTTCACACAAAAAAGTACACAGCTTGATGCAATTTGCGGGCAAGGTCACCTTTTTACCTGTGTTTTACTCGGTCGAAGAACTGGGAACAATATCCAAGTGTTCATCAAATTGAGTTACTCAATTATTTAAGCTCAACTTGGTTAATTATGAATTTATGGAGCACTGCACAAATATGTTACGTTATTATAACTATTGTTAGTTCAATCTTGACTATTTACAGTTCATGGCACTTTTATAATTACAGTTTTCACTTTTTAAAAAATTCATGAAGGCTAGGAACAGTATTTCAAATTTTCGAACGATTTACAAAGGTAGTGTTTTGAAGTACAATGCAATATACGAAGTTGATCAAATAATGTAAAACAAAACGAAAATGTGCCATTTCTAATAAAATGATTCGGTTCAGTTGGAAAATAGGTTTAGGCATTCAGAATGTATGGCTAAGCTTATGAATTGTAACTTACGATTAACTAAAGACAATGGACAGAGGATGTTAGCATAACATCAAACGGACTGCCTATCTGCCTGCACACACAGTATACACCTGTACAGAAACTCGATCATATAATTATATGAGCAGGTAAAAGTATACGTAGGGTCGATTGAAATGGTGCTAATATTACAGGTTTACCGTCGGTCTGTATTTTGAAATCACTAGAGACGAGTAACTCGGTGACATAATTGTTTTATAAGCAAAACAAAAAGTTGTACAGGCAAACAAACAATTTAAAAATAAAAAGCAAACAAACAATAAACTTTGATATTTAGATTATCCTAAAAAACGTGTTATTTTGTATTGGGCCAACAAATGTAAACATACAAGTGCATTCTACAATTTACGTGCACCGTCATGTACATTGGTACTCGCCAGTTCGCCAGTTGTTGTTTTATTTTTTGAAATATTCTTCGCGTTATCAAAGCATGGCGCTATGATGTTTGACATACTCTTGACGTCACAAAAATGAGTTCAAAGTAACACAGCATTATATTGCAATACGGAGAGCATCAATGAATGTTGCAGACTGAGTAAATTTCGACGCAGATAAAACTTAGTCAAACAAGTGTACAATGAACGCCGACTGTTGGCTGTTAACTTGACTTGGTTTATGTTACTGTAAAAGAGTCGCGTTGTTCTGTGTTAAACTTAAAACTATGACAATTTGGTCCGAGCGAGCACAGAAAACCTAAGCTTTTACTTTGAGGAGTACAGCTGCATGCAAAGCTACTCAAGTATCCATGTCTAGTCTGCAAGGACATTCCATGCTATGTTTTTTGAATGTGATGTTGACGTGTCGCTGTAATTTACCCTCTTTTTGGTCAAACAAAAACTACTAAAGTGTGACCCAAAATGTAAGCAATGTCCATCTCCGTTGATCCAGGAGTAAACAATTTTTAATTTGCGTTTTTAATCTGTTGTCCTTTCCGCAATTAAGTTGATTAGTACGGAAATAATTTCAATAGCTATTCGCTCTAACTAACACAGAGGGCCATGCACCACTGGCGTTCGGGTTTTCCATCCATAATGGTAAATATTTCATAGAGAATGACTTTCACAACCACCTTCAATGATTTATCAAATATTTTATAGCCATAGTCGCATCAATATTGAACTTCGGAAGCCTTCTAGTAGTAGGAGCAGATCTTGGCAAGTGTGATCGGATAGGCTCTCTCTCCCTCCTTCCCTCCCTCCCTCTCCCCTCTCTCTCTCTCTCTCTCTCTCTCTCTCTCTCTCTCTCTCTCTCTCTCTCTCTCTCTCTCTCTCTCTCTCTCTCTCTCTCTCTCTCTCTCTCTCTCTCTCTCTCTCTCTCTCTCTCTCTCTCTTTCTCTCGTCAACACTTGGACACATAAGACAAAGAGACCTACGTCGACCTATGTGACTATTATAATTAATTGCCACAACATCAATAATTTCAAAGTTTGTAATTTCCTATATTAAGTACCAGTTTAAATACAGGCAGTTTTGCTGCACAAAGCGTTGAATTGGTATTTTACATCGGTCGTAAAAAACAGTTTGAGTTCAACTATGACCTGCTGTGTATGTTCCTTCCTATTTCTCCATTCCTTCTGGTCCCTCCCCCATATTGCACATCAACAACTGGGCCGTCGAGGCAAACAAAATAGTAATATAAAAAAAAGACCAAAAAAAGTTTGGTCCAAAATATTATGAAAATATGTTAACTTTAATAAATAAAAATATTGAAAATTACTTTAACTGTGGTTAATACGTTAATCTTTATCGTATGTAAAGACTAAATTACTTCTTATTTTCAATATTTTTGCTTGGCTAAACAGAGACAACGCAATTTGCTACTGTTCAGTCAACCATGAGTCATGCCATAGTCCTAGGTTAGCTACATGAAGTGTGTTTCAGAAGAAGGTGACATTGAGTCATCTGCCCCTGGAAAAGAGTAGACAATATTAATCATTAGGAAAGGATGTCAAGGTTTATCTTGCGAGAAGCCATGGTTTCTAGAGATAAGACCCTCTAGACCCTCCTACTCACGTTCTATTGAGATTGGCTGAACTTGTTCTTACGTGTAATTATTTTACCTTTAATGACAGGTATTTTGTGCAGAAACGCGGCGTTGCAATGGGAAGTTGTCTTGCTCCTAGTTAGTGCTTGTTTATTTATTTATATCTTATCAGGAACACCTTGTACGAGTACTAACGGAGTGGAGTGTATTGCAATCACATGCCAAAAATGTGGTTGTTTATATATAGGTTCGACTGTACGTCGTCTTGGTGATCGTTTCGAGGAACATCTCCGTCTGACCAGACAAAAGAATCGTTACTATCCCGTATCTATGCATTTATTATCACAGTGTATTAGATATGTCTATTTCAGGAATTTGTCAGGTTTCTGGCGATGAGGTTGAAGGAAAAGGAAATCATTTTCAGTCTAATCACGCTTATTACAGGCGTTTTCTATTGGTTCTTTTTGGTGCGTGCGAATTTTAGAACTTTTCACACGTATAACCGTTAATCTCGCGCGGTTGTTGTTCTATTCCATAAAATTCAGATATAATCAGGTGTTTACCTATTATTTCTTGCCTTTGAATACCTTGAAAAAGATTTTTTATTCGAAACGTCGGATTACATCTACTTATTCGGACTGTCTCACAAGTTCTTTATGCATTTCTTTCTACATACATACATACATACATACATACATACATACATACATACATACATACATACATACATACGTGCAAGAAGTACTGAAAAGCTTACCCCCTTGACTCGGGTCGGTCTTTCCTCGCTAGGAGTTCAATACACAGACAACAATAAATGTAAAAATTACAGTAAGTAACATCCTTTAATGACATAAGACAACACAAAGTTGCATAAATATCCAAGCCACAAATGATATTGTGTATGAGTAAAACATCACCTTGGATTACAAAACTAAAATTACATTGGACTTTAATAGTTATTAAAAAAATTGTTGATTGAATAACTTTCGATAATGAAAAAAGTGCATAACAGTTTAGTTAAATAATGTTCATGACAAATCAATCAAATCACTACAAATGCGTAGAATGCGGATATTGAAATATTGCACCTTGATAGAAATAAAGGGATTATTGTCTGTAATTTATCAAATTTGACATTTTACCTGAATCCTTTCTAAAGACGTTCAATGAATCTCATCCAAGTTAAGAAATAACAAAATTACAGTTCAAAATATTGCTTCTAGAAATCATTCAAAATTCCAAAAAGCCTGATATCAACATATTAATAGAAAGAATTAAGCGCTTCATTACTTCCTAATAAGTATTTCAACATTGTGGAAACTAGTGCCATTTGCTTTTTGTACTTACTGTAATTTTCTGTAGTAAAACAAGACATTGAATGATATCATAATATATTCAAGACACATAAAACATCAATTAATTCTTACCTTTTTTTTTACATTCGTCTTTGTTAATGACCAACGTGACAATTAACTTAATAGATCTATAGACAGTAATTGGAAATTACAGTATCTCCAGAGTATCACATGTCTACTCAAGACATACACAACATGGGCAGTGATAATTATTTAGACTCTATGTAGACTAGATTTATTCGCGTATACGTAAACACTAGATTGCGAATGCTCCCTTGAGTATAACTTGCATAAACATATTATACTCTCAAGTATCAATCTGGCCATGATATGGATCTTGACAGTGCTACCGACTGCAATGATATAATTGAAAGTGCTTGTTTAA
The DNA here is from genome assembly GCF_964340395.1 of Glandiceps talaboti. Lineage (NCBI taxonomy): Eukaryota > Metazoa > Hemichordata > Enteropneusta > Spengelidae > Glandiceps > Glandiceps talaboti. Next base: position 6,740,039 of record NC_135555.1, on the reverse strand, counting down.
TATGATAATGAAAGCGTTTTTGTTTTGAATGTCAAGATGATAAGAGCATCAAATTGATTATTATATGATGTATTGTTTTAACATCTTGACAAGAAATAGGAAACATTGATACATATGATAAGCCGTAATAAAAAGAACAAACTCTGGTAAAATTACAATGCACTGCAATATAACACAGACTGTAAAATACGAAACAATACAAACCAAAACAAACAAACAATACAATATACATGTATAATAAAATGCAATAATAGAAAAAATACCATACAATACAATACAATACAATACAATACAATACAATACAATACAATACAATACAATGTAATACAGTACAACACGATACGATACAATACAATATAATATAATACAATACAATGCAATGCAATGCAATGCAATACATTACAATACAATACAATGCAATGCAATACAATACAATGCAATACAATACAATACAATACAATGCAATACAATACAATACAATACAATACAATACAATACAAGATAACACAATACAAGATAATACAATATGCTCTTGAAATCGTATTAATAGTGATGTTTTCATTACAAGACCAAACAAAATACATCATCTTAGTAGGTTGGTAATCTTACCCCATCCTATAGAACTTACTTCAATACTATATAATATCAATTTCTTGGTAGAATTATTATATACAATAGTAAACAAAGAAATATTTTCAACATCTTGAAAAGAAATTAGAAACTTTCGATACATATGCTAAGACGTCATATCAAAAAGAACGAAATCTGGTAAAAATACAATACACTGCAATACAACACAGACTGTACAATACAAGACAGAACAAACAAGCAATACAATATATAACACAGTATTAGAACACAAGAAACACCTTTTTCTTTGTATGTGATTTAAATTTAACAACATCGTGATGTATTTAGTAAATCCTCTTATTAAATATAAAACAAACTATATAAAAGTGACGATGTGCTTTAAATACATTTAATTGTTTGTATTAAGATCATGGTTACTTTAATTTAGTTAATAACGTTTCCCCCAACATAATTGGTAGCCTAAACTGGTAAGTGACCACAATTGTGCTAGTGTTAGAGTTCATTGATGTGCATTACTAACTATGAAAACCTCATTCAGAAAAAGACATACGCCATTGTAATGTCGTTCTCGTTAACGACATAATCTAATCTGACTTCAACATTATATCATAACTATAATTATGTTTTAAAATGCATGACAATACTTATATCAACAAACCCAAGACTCATATGTCATTGATACGACCTCAAATTAAACATGGTTTGTGCGTTGTCAATATAAAATGGTCATTATGTGAATGTCTCTGGTGTTTCTAATGTAATCTACATTGTTTACATTCGAGCACCCTAACTCCCAGATGAAAACACATATCCGCTCTCATTTCATTTCTACTTACAATTAACTTTCAACAAATATATACAGAAAATTCGTGAACTGAAAATATTTCTTTTATAGAAGGTCACCCTATTTTCCCCCGTTTCTCATTACACGACGGACACAGATTTTCAAGTCCGACATCAAAATGACTACAAACATTTCATTTTCGCCCGCCCTTAACATTTTGCGTAACAGCTCCCTCTATGGCAAGAATAAGCAAGTGTCTGGACTGTCGATGTCATCTTCAGTCACGGTGGCGACGACGACGACGAAGACACTTGTTCACGAACAGTTCATTTATTTCAAGTGGGTGCGGGGGGAAGTAGGGAAAGGGCGTGTTACCAGGAATCCAATAAAAAGTATGTAGAGAAGAGGACAAAGAGAGGCAGAGAAACGGGACGATGATTATTTTTTTCCTTTTTTTTTAAATCGACCGACTGACCCATAGTTGCCATGAAAAAGTAATGAGAAGCATAAAAAGGGTCACCCTAATACGTATATTGCGGTATGTTAATTACAGTCTATTTTTTAAAAACGAAATTCTGTTGATTATATCTAGAGGATTAACATATGTACTTTCCCAACTTTTCAGTAATTGAAATAATAAGGCCGTATCCATTTGTTAATGAGATTTGACTCAGAATTTTCGAGTGTCAAAAGATAACAACCTAATAACGTATCTACCGCATTTGAAAAAAAGTATATGTATCTGCTTCTAAGCGCATGATATATTCTTGTTTATTTTAGTTGCAATATCTTCAAGTTGAAGACGTCTATTGAATTCAAGTACTGACAAACTGTGGCACCTTATAGAGTGTTCGTTTATGAAGATGGTATCTTACATGGTCAATACGCTCAATATACCTTATCGGGTGAATCACAATTTAAAAATAACAGTCATGTCAAAATTTCGATTAAAAAATGTAAGGCTTGCCCTCTGTCTATTGCAGTAGATTAGTTTAGTAAAATGATTCATAAGTGAATAAGTAGACACATCGTATGCGTTGACAGTTCAGTTTGGTCGAGGTCGAAGTTTCCTGCAGATGAACCTTTTATAGGTTAGGTGAACGAAATCGTGAAAGAATTGAAGGAACTCTACAATCGTTATGAATGAAAATCCACAGTAGAGACCCAGAGTTCCACCAATATCACTCATAAGGTTTTCCGGCTGTTGTGAAAAATAAAGAGAGTACTTCCCAATCAGTACAATCTACTCAATACCAAAATGTTCTTGTTTTGCTCTACCACGTTGACTTCCTTTAATGTACAGTACTGTTGTTTAAGTCTATGGGTTAACCTTTCATTCAAAACTTTTGTTTTCAGAATATGACAGACTACTTCAATTTCTACGAGCATCGTATAACCATTTAGTTCTTGTGTACCCAGGTTACCAAAACACACATAGTGTACGTTGTGCAACTTAGAACCGGTCTACTTCATCAAATGATGACCGAAAAGCCAATTCACAGTGTCCACAGGAAGATACTACATTATAAGAAAGCCTACTACTTACAGTCATGGTGGGAAATTCCGTTATACTCTCGTAGTTCAAATCTTCGAAGTACACAGCCAATCGGACAAAGTTATCCCTGAAAGAATTTTAAAGAACATATTTGTTTTAGAGAAAAGTTCCGAGATTTGAATTTAACGGGGATTTTCCATATTTGTCTTTCCGCGCGATATACGTCGTTAGATTTGCCTAACATACACATTGCCCATGAAGGGTTGTGAACTCTTAAACCTACACTAGCTGCAAGTTGCAACTGAGCTATTTTTCTCAACCATAGATATATTCGCTACAGATTGGCTAATTATAAATAAAAAGACATTGCATCTGTTAAATAGTGGTTAATATAATCCGTGTAGGTAGTGTATTAAGGGGTTTAAATCTTTAGTGAAAGTTTGTTTTTAAACTGTCACCATGTCAACACTGCATAACTTGTAATTGGAGTATCGTTTTTTGATCAGACAACCACAATATATTCACTGAAAATTGTTAAAATACCAATAATTAGAATGATCTTATCCATAAGTAGTGCAGTAAAAGATTTAAATCCCGATCACCGTTGACCTTTGCAAGAGAATTATTGTCTAAGAAATGTATCACCCTGCTATGTATTCAGAAGATCATTTGTAAATGTATAGTATTTGTGGTGGGATACGAGCCTTTGGGTCGTATGTTAACACATTATAGAGTGATATGCTACATTTGGAAGCCTGTTTTGCAAACCCATCGCAAGAATGTATTTGCTTGATATCACTCGTCTTCAAATAACATTTTCTTCAAGTATGAAAAACTATCATATAACACACCTGACGGATTTCATGTTGTTGATGTTCTTGGTCTTATTATTGCGATAGTGAATTTGCTTCAAGAAGTGTTTCTGAAAAAAAGACGAATAGCGTCATGTCATTCAACGATAGGAGCAGACGAAAAAGAAGGTATGTATTATATACCCTCTCGTCACAATCCACGCATCATTGCAAATTTCTTATTCTGAGAAAACATATAACTAGATATTTGTGAAATTCGTGTTCTCCAAGTTGGCTTTACTAAGCTTGTCTTCAGTGATCTCAGACAAAATGGAGAACTGTAAAAATAACTACTAACAGCATACATGCAGCTCACTTGACATTTTATAGTAAAATAATGTTCTCACCAGATATGTATTTGATGGCCAAAGAGACTCAGAAATCTTAGTTTCATACCATAGTTCTCTAGATGTATTTAAACGAGAAGCCATTAGTGTTTCGTAAAGAATGATATCTAGATCTGTTGTCTTTTGGAATTGAAAACAGCGATGAAGTTACCTTGTATATTGAAAGTACATTTGAAATACCTCACTCTTATGAAAAATGAATTTTAATTATACTTCTGTATTAATTTTATATTTGATTATAATACCGAGCTAATTACCAAAATCAAGAGTGTTTATTTATTTCCTGGCTCTTTCTGAAAGAGCTAAACCTCGAGTTCATATACGTTTGGTACGATATATTATCTTGCTGCTACTCCAGAAAATACCCAGAGTCAAGATATCTTCTTGAGTAAGCAGTACTCATAAGAGTCGTACCATTCAAGTGTAAGTGTCCTTAACATTGTAACCACTGTCTATACGTTATAGTATGCATTAAAGAGAGGAACACAACACGAACATCAAACCGTTACTCACTCGCAAGGCCAAGGACAATCACAATCCAGTTCTTCTGTAGTTGCGAGGTAATAAATAAACTGTTTACAGGTATCTGAAGTGAGAATATATAAAATTGTTTGAAGTGAAAATCTATACATGACTTACACTGTTATTTCGACAACACTGAAGTAAATGTCACTGCATTAACTGCAAGAGACATCCTGCGAGTCACTCCATTTGTTAAACACCTCGAGTTCTCATTAAAAGTTGTCATTTAAGTTCTAATGACTCATATCTTTGCATCTCACCAGTTAAACTTTTTTGCACACATTATGAACGTGCCAATATATCTTACCCTGTGTTCTGTTCAGAAGCATACATCGATCTCCTGGTATCATCATGGTATCCACACAACCACAATACTTCAACATACTCTTCTGAATACATGTCTCTTCACAATTCTGAAAATACACCATCACAACTTTAATCGGTTTCTTGATAGTGGCATGGTTATATAGTCAATGACTGTTAGTATTATGGTTTAATCCAGAATACAAGAAAAGGTAAATGAGTGAGAACCAATCCAGAGAGGCATATTTGAATATCACCTCTCTTAACGTAAAATCAATACATCGTACATAAAATACCTTCTCCCAACATATTCCGTCGACGGAAATCGGCTCTTTTTGTCTTTTTCGAGCATCCGAGTGGACAAAAATCAATGTGTGTGTGCTCTGAAGATTTTAAGTATAGGAGACACTGTAAAGAGATCAGTAACATTCAAGAAAGTAAATTATATATTGATTGTCATCAAATAAGCTTAATTACTCATGCTTGATCACGAGTTTTGAAATTCAAAAGGTGAAGAGTGGTTCGATAGACATGTAAATGCTACTAGTCTAGAATATTGAGGATCTTACCCTCTCAGAATAGTAGTAGTTATCTTGTTGACCTCTCTCTGTACAGTTACCATAGGGATGACCTTGACGCTTTATTTGAATCTTTGAAAAGAAATTATGAAATTATGAGATGAATTTAGTTTTATTTGTTATTTGGCAGTAGTATATTTCTGTTTGTCAAATTTTGAAGCATCACTCAAATGTAACTTAGGTACCTCAATTTAAAGAATTCCTGAACAGTGTCATTTCTATCTTTTGAAAAATAGATTAATATCGCATTCCTTCACCACTGAACAATGGCAGTAGTGCGTTGTTGCTGCTGCTGTTGTTGTTGTTGTTGCTGCTGTTGTTGTTGTTGTTGTTGTTGTTGTTGTTACAGTGTATTATATCTCTTGTATACCTTTATCATGAATGTCAATCGATAACAATACAAGAATTGATCTTCAATTGAAGCCATGCCTTAAGATAACATGAAGCAATATCAGTGAAATTTTAGTCAAGCCAAACAATAAAATTTAGCAAGATCCTTGTCGAGCCAAAAAAATAAAATGTAACAGTATTATTAAGATTTGTTTGTCGACCAGGTGCCTTGTTACAAGCCAACTGGTTCCCACTATAAATACAAACGTTACACGTCTTACATTTTTAATACCAACAGACGATACCATGCCGGGTCTGATTGTGACTCCTTCTCCTGATGGTGATACCGGTTTACCGGGAGGTGAGATGACAAGGCGTACACCAGAATCACGACCATAGACACTGGTATATTCGTTTTGTTCGGTAAATAACGTCAGTCGTAATCCTGAAAACAATTAAAAAAAAGTATGTGTAAAGAGGCAGTATATCTTTTGGTATGTCCCATCATGTTGTCAATAAAATACCCTGGTAAACATATTTCGAGTTTTGGAGTGCCATTTGCAATACTCACTGTACAGAGTCGAAGTTGTACGATTAAAATACTGGCATAAATGTGTTATTGGCCAAATAGTAACAATGTAGATGTCTTACTACTCAAGGTAATTTTCATGACAGGTTTAAAATAAAAAGGTTTAACTGATCGCCTTCCACTTGCTGTTAGTATATGAGAGCATGACCACTCGGAGTAACATTAAACATTATTTGGCAAGCTATTATACTTCCTTCAATCATACCTACCATGCTGAAACCCCGTCTTTGTAGAATACATTGCCTTATCTGGGTTATTCGCTGTGGCATATACAGAATTCAGCTGAAAACAGTTGCCGTACTCGTCATCGTGAAAAGTATGGAAATCTCTGGTTGAATAAAACAAACGGAAGTGCATTTTATTAGATACATACATCATGTTTGAAAAGATGTCACAAAAATGAAAATCATCTGTGCAAAGTACCCTATCCGCATCATTATACAGGGCTTGTTTCTCCTTTATTTTCAAAGATGGTGTCTTTTACAAAAATGTATGCTTTGATGACCATCATTTGATGTACAGTCTTTGGGGATTCTCTCATCATTCACAAGCAATTCCATTGCCATTTATTGATGAGGCATATGTATTTGACAAACTAAACAATGATCAGATAGATACATTCCTATCTATTTACTTTAATCCATTTCACTCCATGTGTCCCAAATAATGTCATCCCTGACTGAGCAGCATAAGTTTCATCACAAGACGATGACTGAAATTCAATGACCTTTGACGTCACCCCTGCAAGGTTACAGTTTATACAACTTTAGCTCCACGTGACTAATTTGATTTTAACTTGAAATTGTGGAGGCGTGGGTGAGGGGATAGTAATATTTACATGCTGTCTTGCAATTCCCAAGAAAATACACTTTGACTTGATTTTATTTTTTTTTAAATATTTCCTCCAAAAAGATATAATGTAGTTTCCATTAAATTTTAAGGATTTGTTATTTCCTTGTCAAAGTGAATGTAGCTTAAGCTAGAAACTATTAATGCGATTGTTATTAGAAATCTAAATTAATATTGAATATAAGCAAAACATACGTATGATGGCAATCCGATTCATCTATTTGGCATTCAAGAATAAAATCTTCGATTTGATGCCCTAGGTTTCCAACTTCGTCTTCCGTAAGTTTCAGGACGTTTTCGAGATCACTGTAGTCTGGGGTTTTACTGTAGGCTATGAAGCCTCGCCAGTCTGCAGGAACTTCGGTCTTGACGCGGCCAAACATATGATCGTGGTAGTAGTCATCAACAAAGTCTTCGAATAAGGAAAATTCATCACTGATCTCGTTGTATCTGTCATGTAGTTCACTTGAATCCGGCATATGAGTTGCGTTTAACTCTAGAAAAAAAGGTAAACTTAAGTTATATTCACAAACCTGAAATGTCATTTTTTCCCAAACAATATAATTAGACTGAGCAGACACATTTGTAAAACATGGATCTCAAATAAAACTTTAGGCGAAAATAGTTCCATTCCTTTAAAGTGTGTACACTTTCACTCACTATTACAAGCATAGCGACGTTTTAAAGTAGTCGGCCAAAGACCGGAAGTGACGTCACAACCTAGCTCGTATGGAGTGCTGTTAGATTGCATAGTTCAGTCAGTATGTAAGGGGTAATATTAGATGTTCAATATTCGGTACAATATCTAGCTCCACCATATTCAATACCTCCCAACCCCTACCGACCTGCCTCACATACAAATACCCCGACTTAAAATCCTTCGTATAAATGGCTTATGTTTCAAGATTTGTTTCAACACCAGGTTTTAAATATTCATTTAGTTGCTCCAACCTATAGAAAACATTACTCGCTGACAAAATATTTCAGTTTCATATTAAGATAGTCATGTGTATTAAGCTCTAAGTGCTCAACACTGGCTTGAAGACGATAATCATGACAGAGTTGAAGTTTGCATTTCGCCTCGAATTAAAAATGGAATCGTCAATAGAATCCAAGCAAGTTAATTATTCACCAACTACATGACAATGTTGAAAATTATAATCAAAACTTCAAACATTTGATTCATAATCTAAATCTGTAGGGACTGAATCCATTCCATCGGTCAAACATTTACCTTGATAGCAATATTTTTCATCGCTTGCATCTTGACAATCCACTACGTTGTTACATACATCTTTCCAAGTGTCTAATTGCTCTCCCGAAGTCATACAAGTAAACTTGGTTCCGTTAGCTAGGTAAGGAGACGGCAGTAGTTATGACAAATTGAATCATAAAACAGTGATATTTACATGCCGATCATCTAAATATACGTGTATAGAAAACGTTTAGAGAATGAACGTAAATTGCATTAAATACCTCAAAGTATATAATTTAACTCAAATCTACTCCATCATTGAAAACGACAACAAGTTTGGAATTCAAGCCAGTTTCGCGCTCAACAAGTAATAGAAAACATCTAGATGGAGTTTTCCGTGTGTGACTATGAATCATCAATCAATTGGTTTCAAGGGACTAATAATGACAGGGTTAAGTCAGGCAACAAGTCTTTTATAACATTCCACGTCACTTTCATATTTCTTTTCAAGTAATTCGTGAGAACATTTATAAAATTGAAAGGGTTGAAAAATAAAATACAACAATAGCAGTAGTACTTATCATAACACACATAGTTTGCATATAACCTCCAGTGACTGTGTCTATATGGACTAGTGAGCCATTGCGACCTCAATTTGCATAGTGACGCCAATATTAGTTATCTAATTTCACTAGGGCACTATTACACAGTAACGCGCCATATTACCCCTCGAGTTCGTATGTAGCAACAGCTTCCCTCGGCTTTCGATCATGAGGAAATAGTTGCTACATAGCAGCCCACGGGGTAATAGACAACTACTAGTTCCCTCATAGCCAGGCAATATATGTAATAGCGTCAAATAAGAATGACGGTACAGGGAAGGTAGATTTAATACCTTCGTTGCAGTTCTCTTCATCGGATGAATCAAAGCAGTTTATAGTACCATCACAAACTTCGTTAATTGTTATTTCCAAGAAACCATCATCACATTTAAACGTGTAAGGAACAGCTATTGTCGAAGTATCTGAGGAATGGTTAAAAAGGGTAAATTCAGAAAATAAAGTGTGAACAGTTCAAGAACAAATTTTGAATCCTAACTTCCGAATCAGTGGCCTAAAATAAATGTGTCATGCAATCAAGGACAAGCAAATTAGTTCGTCTCTTATGCTTGCACATTTGCAGGAAATTTCCAGTTGGTTAAATTATGAAGAATTGTATGTGTTCTACCGCTGTACAGAACCTTTAATTATCTATCAATATATACCAGATTTAAGCTGAATGCTTACTGTAATGACAAACTAAAGCAAACTAAAGACTTTTGGTTCTTGTATCTTTGACCCAATTTACACATTGCTATTATACGCATAAGAGTAAGTTCTTTCATTTAGAAAACGTGTTCTTGAGAAACATGTACATGGTCAGGTAGGCAACATCAAAGAAATATTCTAAGTGCACATAAATGATTCGAAGTTTCCATACACATTACAATTATGTACATTTTAACTTGAATTCAAATACGGGAGTTGTTTACCAAAGAAACTTCGGTTACCTTCACAGTTTTGTGATAGTTCATCTGTTCCATCTGTACAGTCTTCAGTACCGTCACAAACCCAAGACTTCTTGATCTTTTTATCTCCGTCACATTGAAATAACATATTGGCTGAAAGACGAAACATTCCAATTCACTTAAAAAGAGAAATATGTTGCTTACTTATTGATGTATAGACGTGTGCACATCCACGTAATACTTTACCAAAAAGACATCATTATAAACAAATTATTAAGCTAACGCTTTAACCTGAAATACACTTTATTTGGGTCATTGAACCTTTGAGGTATTGATAAGACAGACAGACAGACAGACAGACAGACAGACAGACAGACAGACAGACAGACAGACAGACAGACACAGACAGACAGACACAGACAGACAGACAGACAGACAGACAGACAGACAGACAGACAGACAGACAGACAGACAGACAGACAATGCAAGCTACGGTTGTAGATAAACCGTCACTTGTATCTGACCGCCAACTGCAAATGTTGAAACAAACTCTCGATGGTATATGTAAGCCCTTCACGCTTCCTCGTCTTACATTAGAAAACATATGACCGTTTTACTATTGTATAACCTTTATGAGGGGAAGTAAACATTGATAATAGAATAACTCATTTCATGCACACCATTTTGCTCCAGAGGCACTTGACTTTGATCTTATAGTTCTCCCCAAAATAATGTGTAACTAATCATAATCTATACGTTCGTTTAATCAAGACCGTAATGTTAACTTTTTTTGTTTCCATAAGCGGTGGAGCCAAACTCGTTTAGCGGAAAGCTATTTTTTGGACTCCAAATTGCCATTTTGTTTCTCCTTTAGTCTTATGTGGTCATCATTGACATGTACATATTGACTTTCAAATTGGCAATACATGAATGAATGAATGAATGAATGAATGAATGAATGAATAGGGTCACTATTAATTCGAAGTTGTCAAAGGCAATACAGTAATCTAAAGCAAGTCTATTTGAAGTGCAAGTTGAGATTAATTCTTTCTTTCTTTCTATACCTTCACAGTTTGGAGGCTGTTCGTCTGATCCATCTGTACAGTCCTCGGCGCCATCACAAACCCAAGAGCGTTTGATCTTTCTATCGCCTTCACATTGAAATAACATGTCAGCTGCAAGATACAAACATGGCAATACTCTTGAAGAGATACTTGTGCATAAGCAATACATGTACATAATTTATACAAATGATCTGAGTAGACTGTACGAATTGACCTTTTGAAATACCACAACTGATATTCAGCCTGTACTGTGCCTCTATATTTGGTAAAATTGGGCATGTACGTTATAGACTGCATGTAGTAGATGTCGTTAAAATTGTTTTAAAATACTTGATTTTACAAAAAAAACTTGATTGTAGAAAACATTGATAATCGAGTAATTTCATTCATTCAAACCATGTGTTCGTGTACTGAGGTCGCTAAACAGTAACTAAGGCAATGAAAAATAACTAAATTTCTGCACACTAAATGGGCCAAACACGTTTAAAGAATACTACAGATACTAAATATGTCATCCACCGAAAGTTTAAGTCAATAACCTGTAACTCAGACACTAAACTAAACATTAAGTACTCATAACTAACTCGAAGCTGCCAATGGTAGTGCAGCAATCTCTAAAAACAAGTCTGTCTCAAAGGCAAGGGGGACGTCATATTATATAATATGTTGTTTTCATATAACTTCCAGTGATTAGCTTAGGATCGTATCACGTGGTATGGACTATTGAACCATAGTTGCCTAACCTTGCATATATTGGGCATTAGTCGCTTTTTACCTTCCCTAGGACAACATTCACGTAAACACTGAAGTGTTATTGGGGATTTGCTTTAACCATGGTTAACATAATACCCGAAATTTAAGAATACCTTCGTCGCAGAACATTGTCTGGACTTATTCGGGCACTAGTAAACGTCACATTACCTATGGCATCGTATTGTCATATAGCAATTATTTCACACAGCTTGCAGCCTCGTGCATTAGTTCCTACATAACATCGTGGTAATAAACATCTACTAGTACCATCATAAATAGGCAATAATTGGACGTAATTTCTTCCTTTTACCTTCACATTGCGGGGGTTGTTCATCTGAGCCATCGGTACAATCCTCTTCACCATCACAAACCCAAACCTTCTTAGTCATTTCACCATCATCACATTCAAAGAAAATTTGGTCTTAAAAATAAGATTGAAAATAAACTTATAGAGTAGCACAAAGCTGAGATATTGTTTACACAGTCTGTCACATAAATATATTTGCACGATAGAATAGATATACAAACGGTCGTAAGGTTCATAGTCATAAGCCATAAGGGTTAGAGGTGAATAGATGGGCAAAACATACATTCACAAATACAGACAGACAGACAGGCAGGCAGGCTGGCGGGCAGGCAGGCAGGCAGGCAGGCAGGCTGGCGGGCAGGCAGGCAGGCAGGCAGGCAGACAGACAGACAGACAAACAGACAGCCAGACAGACAGACAGACAGACAGACAGACAGGCAGACAGGCAGGCAGGCAGGCACAGACAGAGTGGAATGGAGTGAGAAATTCGAAGTACAAGGTCATTATCAGAACACTCCCTCATAAACAGACAGGCAAACCAGAACACGCCAAAGCATACTATTCCACTACTCATGCAATAGTGGATGGTTCTTAGTGTGTAGGACACTTTTATTGTTATATGTACACATACCACAGTTTTCTTCATCCTTTCCATTTTCACAGTCCTTATCAAGGTCACATAACCAGGATAACTGGATACAAACATCTCCACCACATGAAAACTTGTCGAAATCGCAATTATCTGTAGTTCGTGAAACAATTATGACAGTGCAACATTTAAACGAATATTACGTTTTTAGTCCCTCACAGGTACATCTTCACCCACACATTATCAATATTGTAGAACTGTCCAATGACGCTTTGAATTCTACTCTTGGCCTTCATTAACGTGGTAAACTAAAGGTGCTTGAAATATGAAACGTCAAGCTTTTCACTAACAAAACAATTGAGCATAAATAATAAAGGTATATACACCCATACTCATGATAAACCATGCATGCATGTAAAATCACACACACACACACACACACACACACACACACACACACACACACACACACACACACACACACACACAGATAGATAGATAGACAGACACAGACAGAGAGAGACAGACATACAGACAGACAGACAGACAGACAGACAGACAGACAGACATACATACATACATACATACATACATACATACACACACTCACTCACTCACTCACTCACTCACTCACTCACTCACTAACAGATAGATAGATAGACACATGGGTGGGCCCGTTGGCGCACACACACACACACACACACACACACACACACACACATCCGTCCATGCATACATGACCGCACCACCCACGCACGCACGCACGCATGCATGCATAAATACACACATGCGCGTGCACATACGCAGAAAGAGACAGACAGACAGACAGACAGACAGACAGACAGACAGACAGACAGACAGACAGACAGACAGACAGACAGACGACTCATACCTATTTCTATATCAACTGCCTCTCCATTACAATTGGCCTCATCAGCTCCATTTGAACAGTCCCACTCACCATCACAAACCCAAGATTTATAAACGCACTTGTATGGGTCACACTGGAATTGGTCGGACTGACAAACGACAGGCTGGCCTGTTAGATATAATACATATTATAAAACATATTTAGGTTGCTCCATAGCCTGTCTGTAAAATAATAGTGCTGTTTTCATAATAATGCCATCAAACGTGGCAAACAAACTTGTTGGCAAACTTGTTAACTGTAAACTTCAATGTCCACTGTAAAATCTCAACATTCCGTCTTGACGACTGCTAAAATTTTAACCAATACACAACGTAATTTGAACAGCTGAGAGCATTCGCCTGTTGGTCTTGTTCGCTCTATGATAGATGGCGCTGTTTATGATATCAAGATACAGACCTGATTTCTGTCTGTATAGGTATGTGTGATTATATCTTAAAAGCTTCCTTTTTTATTTTATTTTCTCCTGTTACATTACATCTATGATCAGTTGTGATCAATTGACCATCTCAAAAGTATACTATCATTTAATATCCACAGTATTACAAATTTGTGTCTACTAAAAACACTGATATATTTAAAAGATAGTTCCTAAATTATTGTTTGCAAGAGAAGTTAGTGTACAAATTTTCCCAACTTAGAATTTGTATATAAGTAAATTTTGTCACTTTCCGTCGACGAATGCATCGATCACGAATGCAAAGCTCCTAGAAAACCAATATCCCGCAAACCAATAGTAAAGTTAGTATTGGATGGTATCAGTTGATAACCAATCATATTATATTAAAGTAACAAACACCAACAGTTGTATACTGTACTTTGGTATAATTCTCTACGAAGACATTTAGCTTTACAGTCATGTGACAATTAAATAATGAAGTTATCTCCCCCAAATCACCATTCTAAATTTCAATTTGAAAATAGCTGTATTGTATATTTGTTCGTCATTTTGTATTATACTGTAAGGATCCCCATCGCTCTACCTTTGTGAATTATGAAAATCACACCTTCTGAAACACACGCGTGGTCTATAGTCTCAATGACATTTTCGACAACAGTTACGGTGATTTGCGACAACCGTGCCTACATAACAACATTTAGGCTTTCAATTATCCAAATTACATATACGCAAACAAACATACACATGCACGCATGCGCAGGTACACGCGCACATGCACACGCGCGCACACACACTCACTCACTCACACACACGAACGCACGCGCGCACACACACACACACACACACACACACACACACACACACACACACACACGCTCGTCACGCTAATAAATTATATAGATTAAATTCTAAGTACTTGGTTCAGTGGGACAGTCTTCCTCGTCAGTCCCATCCGTACATTGTGGTATTCCGTCACATTGCAAGGATGGGGAGATACAGGTCTTGTCATCATCACATTTAAAATAATTATCTGCACAGAAAGTGCCACCCCTCAAACCTGAAATGACACAGCAAAGTTATCACTTTATTAGTACTGATTATTAAATGTTTGCGATCTTTCTTTTAGCAGTATATGGTGTGTTCGTTTGCCATGGTGTCCTAAAGAATTGACCTTTATATTCAAGTAGCAACAAATGTGATTCTTAAGTTGTACAGTCAATTTCAAATTACCATGCAACTTTAGAAACTCTATATTCACTCTGATTTGGTAGTAAATACATGGCTTTTAATCTACAGCAAACATCACAACATACAACGGTACTCATAAACTCGTCTCGAGTCTATATAACTTTCAATTTCTTTTGATTGTTGCTTAAGGGAGCAGTTGCATGGTAATTATATATATATATAATATATAATTACTGTACAGTAAAACAAACACGTAGTTATGTGAAAACAATATTGTATTCAATCTGATACTGATAACTTGATATCAAGATATAGTTATGTGTCAGAAAGACTATATGTAACACGGTGATTTGAATACTTACAAGACTTTTCATCACTACCGTCTACACAGTCCCTCGTGTTATCACAAAGTTTACCACGTGGAATACATCGGCCGTTGTCTGGACATGTGAATTCCTGTCTTTCTTTGCAGACTGGGGAGAATAAATTATCAAAACACACAATGTATGCAGGCCTAACACAAGAATTATGTGGTCCCGATTACGTTCAATATTAGAATAGGTGGGGTAGGTAAATCTTATATTTTGTATTTTTATATGTGAATTAAGATTATCTATGATTTGTGATTATGTGTTCAGGTAGTTATGTTTTCTGTTGTTTTCCATATATTCTCTATATCGTTGGTTTCTTCTCATTAGATGTACAGCCATTACAGATTGGACGAACAGTTTTCTATTTTTTTTAATTTGATGTTAGTTTCCGTATTCACTATTTCTTGTCAGACTTCACACAATTTTCGCAATTTTATTAATTTTTTCTCGAATACGTAAAAAAAGTTTAGAGTCGGCAGTGACAAACTAGGTGGGGGTCGGGTAACCGGAATCAAACAATTTTTTCGTAGGCCTCAGCAGAAAGTCAGTATATAATGTGATAAGTCCGGTGTTTACTCCTTGCATCAAAATGCCAACTTTCAAAATATACAGCCCTTTTCATGTTACCGTTCATTGGATCTGTTTGAGTCAACCAAACCAAAGACACCAAAAAGAATCCGCATATTCTACACTGAGATAGCAAGATCGTAATTTCTTGCTACTTTTTGACTATTATGAAATAAATCATGTCATACTGCAACGAGATGTAGACACGCTGGTGCCAACGTTTTGACGTCTTCATTTGATACCTACATGGTGGTACTTCAGTCCATTGCATATAAACAAAATGTCCCAAGAAACTGTATTCATTCAATCTTGCTATCTTAATGGGTAAACATGCAACTTCTTATTGCATTCTCCGTGGCTGCGTCAAACAGAACCGTTGTATGGTAACTTGAAAAGGGGTGTATAGAAATATGATATTCATGATGCTGCACCAAGAACACTGAGTTATGTAAGGTTTTACATAATGCTACTCACAACAATGGTTTTCATCCTCGCCGTCATAACACTGTAACTGTCGGTCACATTTATATCTTTCGTCTATGCAAGAGCCCATGTCACTTCCTGAGGTACATTGAAATTGATCGTTTCCACAGTCACCTGGTGAGATATGTGTATGTTTTAACAAATATCAACGAAATTGAGAGCGGTATCACAAAATAATATTTACATAACGCATTCATATATCTAGAGGGGAATGTCACTCAGGAGAAATAAAGTTATTTCCATATATTCTGTTTTTTGGGGCTCAATTCATGATTTCACATCACACAAATTTCACCCAGTTGCGAAAAACCAACAAACTGAAACTCTGTTTCACTTATAGTAAGTATGAACTGTACGTGAAGTGTGAAATATGAAGTGCGAAGTGTGAAGTATGAAGTATGAAGTGCGAAGTGTGAAGTATGAAATGCGAAGTATGAAGTATGAAGTGCGAAGTGTGAAGTGCGACGTATGAAGTATGAAGTGCGAAGTGTGAAGTGTGAAGTATGAAATAAGAAATGCGAAGTGTGAAGTATGAAGTATGAAGTGCGAAGGACGAAGTGTGAAGTGTGAAATGTGAACTGTAAAATATGAAGTTTGAAGTGTGAAGTGTGAATTCCCAATAGGCTTTCTTACCATCTGATAATCAGTGACGTAGTATTTACAAAGGATAATATTTCTTTTGATTTAAGATTTTGATTTAAAAGATGTAAAGGATTGGTGGGGTCATTAGAAACATACAAATCAAAGGTTATCCATACAGAACATTGCTCATTATAACTTACCATAATCACATCCGATTTCATCACTTCTATCTCGACAATTGTCATATCCATCACATCTCAAGTAACTTTTAATACAGCCCGCGTTGTTGCAACGAAAGTCACCTTTTAGACAAGTCTCAGCTTCAGAAAATGAAGAATACAAACGTACAGGTTTAAAACCATAAGACAAATATGCCTATCATAATGTCTTACTCTCCTTTTAGAAAGAAGGGGAGAGGGTTGTGAATATTCTTTAAGTGGCCGCTATGTTGTGTTTATGTTGAGTTCAATCTGGAGATATTAACTCTGTCGATATCACTGTTGATGTTGATGTTGATGTTGATGTTGATGTTGATGTTGATGTTGATGTTGATGTTGATGTTGATGTTGAAAAATAATTTTTACATTTAATTTGATGTTCATCGGGTAGAGGGCAAATAATACTATATATACAGTCTAAAATACGAGGCCAATACACGACATTGATCATCATACATTTTAGATATTCGAAGCATTTATATAATTGGTCGTATAGCGAGTACTTTGATGCTACTCAGTGATACTACCGTCGTATCGTTGTCACGTTGATGACTCCATTAGAGGGGTACAGCTCTGTTCAAAACGTCACAATCACGTGCTCGTTATATGACAGTAAAATATATGTGCACATAACATAGCCTAAACAATCGCTAGGACATATTTTCTACACATTCAAAATATTTGCATTTGCGCAAAAGGTTTAATATATATAATATCCAACGGCTTACCATAATATGGTCTCACCACCTCGGTATCAATGGCAATAAGACTCTTATGCTCTGAATTGGCTAATGCAGACTTCCGTAATTTATTAGTATTGCAAATGGAAACTGTTGGAAATTCCATTTTGTGGGCGGTAACCATTTCTATCTGTAAAGAATTGACAATCTTGTCACGTGATTGTTTTTCTTTTGAAGATATATATATATATATATATATATATATATATATATATATATATATATATATATATATATATATATATATATATATATATATATATATATATATATATATCGAAATTGGAGAGAAATCAGCACTATACATGTGGGACAGGGGAACTACATATTCTAAGCATAGTTTCGTTTGGTTTACAATTGTTTAGGTGGGCTGGGGGACGAAAGTATAATATAAACGGGCCAGTTTGTTTAGAGTCCAGTCTGCTACGGGTGGAGGTGCGAAAGGACTGAAGTAGCACTATTTGTTTCCTCCACCCTCTGCATCTCCTTCCTTACGGTCAAAAAATATCTTTTTGATTTTAACGTATTTCCTTACCCTGACTGAAACATCCATCTGCAGATACTGCATCATAAGGGTGTAGATTTGGACGATACCAGTAATAAAAGCTGTCAGAAATACCACCGACCAGAAGAGCGATCGAAACCAGTGTTTTCCTTCGAAAGCTCTCGGCAGTCCATGGGCTGTTGTACTTGATAAGAACTCTTTGGCTAATTCCTTGTGAGACGGTTCCTCTTCTTTACAAACCTTGTCAGTTTCCTCGCTCACATGCACAGTACTGTCACTTTGCCTGCAGGAACGAATGATATAATAATAATAGTTGTGTTTTATAGTGGCATGTGAATATACAGTTACAAAATACTAATAGAAAGAACAGATCTGAAAGTTAAAACATCATTCAGTCGATCGGACTTATATGTCATTATGAAATTGAATAACTGCCCTAAAATAAACAAAACAATGGAAAGAGCACAATCATAACAAAATAAAAAAGGTAACAATACTACTATGAAATATACAAATGATTGTGCATGTTTGTTGATTTAAATTTACTAGTTGCTCCAGGCTTATTGGTCATTATAAAGTTAGATTTGTCTGACTCATTAAAGTTTGCGAGATTTGGACATGAATTAAGTAAGATATTATGTTTAGATTGAAGTGCGTTCGCAAGTCATGACAGAGTGGACAGTTTTTACATTTTGAATGGGATTCGTCCTCAATTGAATTTGCAACCTCCCTATACGAATAGTCTATTGCTTCCACAGAGTGCTAGCATTATCTAATCACTCGGATGGGCTACATTTGCTGATAAAATGCTATATACCTAATTCATATAGCTGACTATTATGCTGTTTAGATTAAAAGTGGTCTTTCGAATGGCATAAAATGTTAGGATCAGAGAGAGAAAAAAGAACAAGGCTTAAATATTACCAATTGTATTCTATGGGAAACATTTATATATCTTAATATTTCCACTCGATTGTCAGCTTTCAACCCGAGTTTACTCAAGCATACTTCTATCGTTCCAGGGTCCTAATTTGACTCATGGAAGTTGTTTATGAAGATGAACATTCATTTTTCATCACTATACAGTCTCATTAATAATTAGTTAATAAATGCAATATAACCATTATATACTGTAATATAATATAATATAATATAATATAATATATTATAATATAATATAACATAACATAACATAACATAACATAACATAACATAACATAACATAACATAACAATATAATATAATATAACATAACATAACATAACATAACATAACATAACATAACAATTTAATATAATATAATATAATATAATATAACATAATATAACATAACATAACATAACATAACATAATATAATATAATATAATACATATGATATGATACGATACGATACGATACGATACGATACGATACGATATGATATGAATATGAGAAGAATTTATGTACGCAGCTGGTTTTATGCAAAACTAAATTACATCAGCAAATGAACAATTTGACAAAGTCTGTCGACCTATCCCAGCAAATATATAATACTCGCAAGTTAGAACCCCTGGTCGTGTAAACAAGAATTGCTTACATGTATTGCTACTTTGATGTCTGACTATCAACTAATGACACAACGCATGTAGTCAGTCGTTCGTTCGTTACCTTTATTACTTTCACCACAGTTTGGACTAGGCTTGAAAGATCGAGTGTCGTTTGTTCCGCTTCTGCAATATGCTCATTTATTTCACGAATATTTCCAAGTAAAACAACCGTTTAAGGTGGATGCACCAATGTTCTTTGTTGACAGGTGTTTCTAAGTTTTGTGAAACTTCGGAAGTAGCTAGACAATCGTACTGACCTTTTGAACAGCTTCTCAATAAAACCTAATATTATTAACATGAAAATTGAAAGGCAATAAAATGAATTCATCCGACAAATTTTGAAGACCTACCTTGGTATTTCCTCACCCATTGCGTCTAATTCTACATCAGGGCTCGTTTTGGCTTGAAACCATCTTTCACTCATCATTGGCAAGAGAACGATTCCTGTCCTCACAACATTGTTTTTACGAATGTTTTGATATGTTTTCTGTGCGGAATATAACTCTTCAACTTTTACAAAACGTACAGTCCGTGCGCGAAAACGGGATGATTTGGTGATCAAATGTCCCCAGAATCGAAGAAAATATGAAACGGAAAAGGTTCAATTCGATCCGCGTCAGAGAGCGCTCCAGGCAGAAATGTAGCTAATTTTTAGTTGCGGCTTACTTGTAAAATTTTCTGGCTAGAGTCCAGCTTTGTCATTGGCTTAAGGGACAAAAGTGGCACACATTCAACGCAAAATAATCAATTGTCTAAGCCCGTTACAGCTTAAAAAGGTATAAAAATGAAAGCGATAAAATCTATGAAACTGAATTAGTAATGTTCAAAACAAAAACACCAAAGAATTCAGAACACATTGAGGAACAATTTACAAACTTTGCATACCCCAAGAGCCCTGTTTGCAATCAATCTATGATATTTTTCATCGCATTCAGCTCATAATTAAGATCTACAATCACATGGTCGAATGCACCAGTCACAGGTGAATTCTAAAGATGATATGACTGATCACTCATCACATAGCTACAACGTTGGCACAAAGTACACGAAGTCATGTGTTTACTTGCCTGATATGTCCGCTTTCGTCATTCTTAGGAGAGTCCAAACACTGTGGACAAGTTTACATTATCATTAACACTTCCTCAGCATCTCTATCAGACCATAGTCTATTTGCTAGGCAATAAAATCTTTGAAGATTTTTCCATGATATTTCTTTTTTATAGATTACACATTGGAAAGGTGTTCCTAAACATTTCTTGTCACTTAAGTATGCGTGAATGTTTTGTGAATACTGCCCAAAGCGAAATGGAAAACGTTGCTAATTTCGTTAAAATTTAATATGGTTTCGGTAGGATTATTACTTTAGTTTCTCAACTGAAAATGTTCCCACTTTAGTTTCTCAACTGAAAGTGTTCTCACCTTTGTATCTCGAAAGATTTAACTGGGAAATTATTTCAATGGGAACCAGATGTAAACTGAATGTAGGTGGCAAAATCGTTTTTAAAAAAATTTACAAACCTCATGGTTCACCCAAAATGAGCCCAAGTATTTTCGTAAACCCTCCCCACCCCATCCCTCCACCTTCAAAAGCAACACAGATGTTATATGTGCAATTACCCCCCCCCCCCGAATTGTGGAGGTGTACAACTGTGTGGTACACTACATAAAAATATGTGGCAATCGACTTCAACTTCCATACATAAGAGTTCCTGCATCAGGTGAAATCCACTTAACATTAAGCCGTCAGCTTAATCAAGAACACATGTCCTAGGTGACTTGTAGCTGCAAGTTAGGCATTAGCTATTACTGGGTATTATTTTTTGATTGGACATGTTCAACTAACGATGTATTTACTGAAAATTGTAAAATAGCAATAACTAGACATTGTATATGTTAATTTGAGGCCAATTTTTTCCTTTAGTACGACAGTAATTAGTTGAAATCATAAGTCATCGGGGGCATTGAATGTTGGATGCGGACATGAAATCAATCTGGTTAGCTTTATTATAGTATGTTGTGTACGCCACTGTATAGCTACACAAATACCACAAGGGTTAAATCCTCTTCAGGATGTACATTACACATAACATGTCATTTTATCCAACAGAGCAGTAAAAAAAAAAAAAAAAAAAAAAAAAAAAAAACACGTCCCAGTGGCCGCTAGTACAGCTTTACAATTAATCAACGTTCAATAAAAACACACACCACTGTTTACGGCATAAAACCTGCTACTTTTAATTTGCTTGAAGATATCTGTAAATACAATGAGGGTACCTGTGTCGAGAATCTCAAACAAGAAAAAAAACAAAAATACAGTACAGTTGACAGACTTGTTTATCCCTTTACAAAATATGGCAGTCATCTCAAATACACAGTCACCCCCTGTTATCCTTAAAGCTGACCGTCCAATGAAAACCTACCCTTGAGTACAAACTAACTTATGATTGGTCATATGAGGTTGAGGTCAAGGGTCAAAATCCAAAAGTTGAAGCTTGCAATGAGGTCAACCACCTCAGTTATCCATACATCAAAATGTAAATACACTATACAAATCAGAGATGTTTTCTCTGGAACAAACACTTCATTTTCAAAAATAAGCTGAAAGTAGATAATGCTAAAACCTAATAGTGTCTGTAATACACACATTAGCTGACTTCAACTAAAAATTACACTGCTTTATATACAGCATCAGGAAATTGAAAATTATTTCTTTAAAAAAGATTCCATAACACTCAAATTATATCCTGCCTAAATACTCTACTGCCTTATATTCATACAATTCCAGGTTCACACCCTTACAAAGTAATTTAACGTTTATGATGATTTACATAGGTTATAATGGACAAGCAGTTCAAAGGTTTTTTACAGTATTGAGCTTTCGATCAGTCTTGGGTGACGATCCTCATCATCAGAACGACAAACATTTTTTTTTTAAATTTGCAAAAAATTCAACTTCAATTAATTAATTAAACATTACTCACACATTTTATGACAATCTCTGATCACATAAATTGTTGTGGCAGTTCATAATTCTCAAACATGTCAGATTATATGAGAATTTCACTATCTTGTACCACAATGAATGGGAAAAAAATTGAATCACTGCAGTGACGCTGGGTCAGAATATACTCAGAATATACATTTTTCTGAACAAAGTGGTGTAAGTTTATAACTCATTCTCTACATGAAACCACTACTGAAAACTGCTAAAACACAGTGAAAATGCAGTTTTCCTCAAAACATATTTGCGGATAAACAGCAAATACTTTCACAAAACTTTCAATTTTAAAGAACAGCATTAGAGAATACGCCATACAATTTGGTTTCATCTCATTGCATGGTCAATATCAAAATGTCATATTAAAAATACACTTGAAGCACTCAACTTTGTGAAAAGGGTACAACTGGCCAATCTTGTAGTTGAGGGTGTTCAAATTACTTATTATCTTGCATAAATAAAAGACCCTCTTGTCAACATACAACAGAAAAAAAAACATGTTCCTTGTTCAAATTTTTAATTGTAACTTAAGATGCAAATCACACATGGGATGTGAAAACTGCTTGGATGGTGACAATTCAATAAACATACTTGACACAATAGAATAAGCCACTCAAATCACCATATGAACTAAAATACAATCATCTTCATCCCACGACATGTGACTTGCCCCTTTTAATACAATACGTATTTAGGCAAATGATGGAGTGCAATATATACAAACGCTAAACCTTGTTATGTGTAGCATAAATATGCCAACAACGTCATTTTTATCTATTTC
Organism: Glandiceps talaboti; assembly: GCF_964340395.1. Classification (NCBI taxonomy): domain Eukaryota; kingdom Metazoa; phylum Hemichordata; class Enteropneusta; family Spengelidae; genus Glandiceps; species Glandiceps talaboti. Next base: position 6,716,037 of record NC_135555.1, on the reverse strand, counting down.
ATGTTTTACTTCTCCTTTTATAAACTGGTACTGAACAAACGACATCACCCGAACTGCTTAGGAATGATCGCACAACATCACACAATCTCAATAAATGAACTTTGTTTCTTTTTTTTCTTTTTTCTTTTTTTTTTGGGGGGGGGGGGCATCAATGCAATTGCTGAACTTCATTTTCTCACTTCTAACCAAATCACAAAAAAGTTCACACCTTACATGATAACAGGTCCTGTATTTACTACTGAGATGTTACAAAGCTGATTCAAATTGACTTCACATGTGATTATACAGTGCTGGGACAGAGTTTCTGGCAGTATCTTAATGTGTTTACCATCATGTTTTTACATTGCATCTATCTTATACTTGGTGTGACCACTACAATTTTCATCATGGTTTTACATCATATATAAACGTGTCAATATCGCTCTTGTGAACGTTCGTTTAGGGGGAGGGGTTTTGTTGTTTACTGAGCTTGTGTGACATTTGTACAATCAACCCTTAAAATTAAGATAATAGTGCTTGTATCACATGCATGCAGGTGATCAAACCTAACTGTGGGAATTACTTTCTGCTCACTTTACATTACAACAACCCATGGCTATGCCACCAGTTCTGTGAAGTCGCAACATTCTAAATCACAATTTTTTCCCTCACATTTACAGTTGTAAAAAGAAAAGTGCAATCAGACTTATTTCTGCCTTCCGTACACTTGTATTGATTACTGTTATCAATCTACGTATAATTTGAGGTAGTACCTTAGTAACTTATTCAACTTTAAATAAAGTAAGGAACCCCTAATGCAAGGAACAGGTGTTCAGCTATTTTGGGCATATCCTGCAAGGATTTATGGGAAAATCTGTGATGACATCACTTTTTGTACATGTCAAGATGAAGAAATTAGGTTGAAATGTAGTCAATACTAGAGATTTTCCCATAAACCCTTGCAGGAATTTACCAAAGTGGCCCAACACATGTCAAGTGCAGTAGAGCTTCTGTACATGATGTTAAAATCCAGTAAATTACCGAGGTGTTACTTTATCATCCCAAATCATATGTACATATTTAATAAGTTGATACAAGTGTGCTAAAAGGCAGAAATAAGAGTGACAATGTTTGTCCTCAAATTACCCAGGTATTATTCCCCATTATTAGTTTTTCATTGATGACATAAAGGTCTTGTTACTTCTACTCTTTGAGTTGTAGTGACAATCCCCTTATGTAAATGAAATTCTCAACGGAAAGAAGTAAAACATGGGGGAAATATTATCATATATGATTCGTTCCTCCATTTTAAAAACGGTGGTTTTCTTCAAATTCAACAACATCACAGCTAACAAAAAAAGTGATGACCCAAACTAGAAAACAAGAATGCTCTCCTCAAAATTGTGTTTGTAAGTATGCAAATATATATAACCTGTTAAAGAAAGTAGACTTCAAAAAAAAGTACAAGAACAAAGTAGTTCTCTCTGTAAATTGTGTTAGGTGAATTTAGTGTGTACATGATCTGAAAGAAAAGATTTTTTATCCTACGCTACTCAAATGTACTAACCTAAACCATGAAATCCTGGAATTTCGTTTCACCAGTACAAATTATTCTGTGGATTGTCTCTTTCCATTATTTAATGTGCCATTACCATCAGGCTTGCAAATTCCAAACTGAATGTTGAAAGTTGTAAAATATGTACACATTGAGATTTGTGACTTAACATAGTGTATTGAATGAAACAATGACCAGCAAATAATTCTACACTAGAACATATTTTTTTTTTAAATGGACTTGTGTTAATTACTTTCTTGAAGAAATTAGCAGAAAACCAAGATTACCTAGAAATGATGGTCATGAAACCAAAAAAAAGTATATGATGTACTGTAGGTGTAGGCAGAATGCACTTCAGGGGTCCACCTTTTTGTTTTCAGGGGAATCAACATTTTTTTTTATTTTCCCCAAAGTGTTAACACAATTCTTAGTGGCTCTATTGGATTCTAAAATGGCTTGATTTTGACAATATGTTGATCTCTATTTAAAGTACTTGTACAACGACTTTATTTTTTTTCTTGATTTTAACTATGCTTGAGTTATCTTAAATATAAGTAACAGAAAAAGTCTATTGAACAGTTTATTTCGGGGAGGGGGGAATTTACGTGAAAGGTAAATTAGAAGATGGCACAGAAAGACTGAACACCACTGGGCCACAATAAAGTGAAAAACTGTGATTTTATGGTTTTAGGTATTTGATTAGAGTATACTTGACTCTGTATCAATGTAGTTCTGTTGAAAGTAAATCAAGGGGAGCGAGATATTAGATATTAGGTTTTAGGATGCTAGGAGCATAACACAACATAGATGAAACAGTTACTGGCTTTCAAAAAATTCAAAATTCCCTCGACTTCAAAAATCAGACTCTGGATTCACAAAGCGAAAGTACCGAAAGTTCTTTGAACATCAAAATATGGATTACATGATCACAACATACATGTGTACATGAATTTGAAAATTATGAAAACTAATTATCGAAATCAAGTTTTATGAGAATATTTTTTGTAAGTTATCAGTTTATTAATTGAGTAGATCTCATTACAATGTCAAGTCATTACTCTTCCTGGGGGCCACATGTATTTTTATGAGTGACATAAAGATAGAAATAATTAGAATGAGATCCTTATCAAAGCTGACCAAACAGTCAACATTTTGACCAGCTGTAAAGTATTACTGTAAGTATCCCCATGTGTAGCTAGTCAGATTAAATTATTTTTAATATCAAATAGACTTTTGTCTTAAAACTTATCTTGATGTTTTCAGAACAAACAAGATTAACAATCAATGGCATCTGTATCTATCAATGGGGAGGTTTGACATACAGCTCATTGTTTATGTTTCAACTGGTGTCTCTGATATCCTTGGATTTCATGTTTATAGATTACTCAAGTCCTTATGTAAAGTTACAAGTCTGTACTTGACTTAATAAAGATCACATATCCAATTACTTCTGTTGCCTAGCTCATAAAACAAATACATACTAAATTCAGTAAGGTGTTCAAGCTGTTTCAGAATCCATTGTAAAGATGGTACATATGTTTAATTCCCTTTGGTTACTGAAAGGGCACAATGGTAAGTAAAGTAAAATTTCTGTATGTGACCAAATTTTCTGCCCATTGCATCAATATTGAAATTCCAAAAAATGGTATATTTCAATTTGAGTAACATTTGTTGAAGTTTGAGGAACTGCAGGGACAAATTTCAACTGTTTTGATAAAGCTGAAATTTGCTTTGAGGTATCAAAAAATAACAAATGTATACAAATCTGCAACTCATTCGTTATCTTCAGGGAAAATATCATTCTTTGAAGTGTCATCATGTTTCACACTCATCAACACTCATTCTGGGAGTAAATGCTAAGTAAAAATGAATTTGCCATTATGCTAATTTGAATATAACACATCTATACACCTGCATAGTTCTAACTGACCTTTGAATGCCTGATACAGTCTGAATTTCTCACGCATCATATTTGATGAGTCAACAAATGTCATTCACTCAAACATAATATGTTCAAAAAAGTTCAAAAATATTACCAAAACAAACCACTCATACACGAATCATAATATCGTCGCTTCTCTTGTCACTTTGCCTTTAAAATATGCAGCTTTTAAAGATAACCAGTGTTAAAAATACACCCTTCATGAAAAAACTTCCAAAATCTAACCTCAGTTTTATTTACATACAATATACTCTTGCTCCCAGCCTACATTGACACCTAATTGATGTAATCTTAAAGGGGCACACATTGAGTGTCTTTGGTTGTAAGTTTCCCTGCATACCTAAAACATACTCACAGTATTCTACTTACTAATGTATACTTAACCATCACTTGCAATTGACTGAACTCAAACCTAGTATTAAGATGTAACTCATAAATGATCAAATGATGTAATTTGTTATATATGTCAAATAATGTCAAGGAAATTCCTATTATGCAATTTACTCTTCTAACAATGCCAAATAACAACTGTAGTGTCACAGAAGGTAAGCATCAACATTTAATGTTACTAGAACAGTTTACTCATGGTTTTATGAGAGAATTTTCAATTGAGTGAAAAGATTATAAACTCACTGAATTTTAATGCCCAGGTTTAATAATGAAGTAAAAAAATTAAGTCGCTTACATTTGAAGGTGGCTTTTTGAGACTGTTACCAATACTTTTACGGGCAATTTAAAACTTATTTTCCTTAAGAGTATTTCGTACATGCAGTTGACATCCAACGTTGGACTTGTTGAAACAAAAAACATAACTGTACTCATCAGGCAAAGCTACTTCTGTCACACAACTGCTTATTTCATAATATGTTATTTTCAAGAAGATCAAGCAGTAAGTTTAAGTTTCAGTGAGATTTTCAAGCAGGGGTTTGAAAGTCCATATTCAATTCAAGAACTTTCCAGGAGTGCATGAGCCCCCACAATGCTAAAGACATACACGACCAGCCAGCACTCCCTCTAGGCACAGGAGACCCTGGGATATAATTTTGAAAGAACACCACAACAACTTGTTATGTAAGACTTGATATTCACATTGATACGAGTTAGAAAGTGGGCCACACCAGGAGTATAAAATGACAACAACCTCAAACATACATGGTTAAGATTTTGATCCTGTTAGTATTCATCTCTGTTACTGTGGTATCGTAATTACACAAAGTGGTTTAATAAGGGCAATAAGAAGGTTAGCGCTGCCTAACCTTGTAACTATGGGTACCTTTAAACTTATACATCAAGCAGTTTAGATAATGCAGTTTTACCAAATTTCTCGGTTCATTTTAAGGCATTCTGTAGAACTTGTTAACTACCTTTCAAACACACACCCTCTGGTGAACGGTATGAACCTGATCACCTTGTATACCTCTATGAACATGTGGTTGATCTTTACTTTGCGACGTGGTTGCATAACCATTTGTATAAATAGTATTTTGTGGTGTGGCTCATTTCAAGCATGTTTGAGTCAAGAATTGCATTTTATGTGATTCAAAAAAATTAAAAATATCAACTTGAAGATAGTTTGTCCTATGAAAGCTAAAGTCAGTTGTAAAATGAAAAGGACAGACGATATGCAATACCTACTTTTCTCACACAAAAAATCCTACTTACCAACTTGGTTGCCTTTTTATGGGAACTGGTTAATAACTTAATTCACTTTGTTTCCTAAAAAAACCCACTAACATCGCAAAGAAAAAGCTTGAATGGACTTTTTTCAATAATACAGGGTACTGTCATAAATATATACAAGTCGCACATTGTGTTTTTCACTAACATCTGGTATATTGCCAATTAGTGGACACTGTCACTATGAAATTGTACTTGTTTCTGAGGCATGCCAATCTTGTACATAATGTCTAGTTCTTAAATCCAGTGATTTAGATATATAAGTTTTACGATTGAGGTGTACATGTACATGCGTCCTACAACACAGCTTGTTTTCATGTAAGTGCAACTTTTCCTTTCACTAATCTGATCTTCTCCATAATACTGTCCAGAGTGATTGTGTCCAAGTAAGCTTTATTATTGGCCTTTAGAAACTGTGGTTTATATCTCCCTTTAAAGTCTTTGTCGTACCAATGGATGTGGACCACATCACCTTCAATTCTGCGAATCCTTCCAACCCAGTATGTATCGTCATCCAAGTCTTCTCCATTCACAGCTACCATATCACCACTTTTGAAGATTCTTTCCTGCAGGTGAAAATGACAACGGACAAGATTATAATTATATATATACTACACGGAAGAAATGTGACAGAAAAAGGGTAACAAAAACTGTCTTTATATTTCCCCAAAATGTTCATTTTTCTTTACTACACTTTCAAGGTAATAAAATAATCAACAAGAGCCTCACAAATAGACTAGAAACCATTATGTTTGCAGACTGACAGATGTTTGGCTTATCAATCTATAAAGGCAAAATTCGTACCAAATCGCCATATGCCATTTTACATGTATTGCTCTTTATGACATTACAGTAACATGTCTTGGTAACCACAACCGTTACAGACTGCATACACGTATTTCAAAGATATAGAATTCATAGGACAAAAGACAATTGAATACACTAACTTTTAAACTAACTGAAATCTACAATTGTTGCCCACGAATAATATTATGGTAAAACATCAAATAGGCGACATTTACCAGATATATTTCCAACTTTCTATATCGTTTTTAAAAAAAAACTTGGCAAGAACATTGACACTTCCAATGTTACAAGACCAATTCATTAATTTCAATAAAGTAAATTTCATATGTCCACAGTGAGCAACTTCCTCAAATCTTTTGAAGGCACCATGACTTTCTTCTTGAGGGTTCACTGCTATCTCTGAAATTACTGGATGCATCAAAGAAAGGTTATACACAAATATTTTTGATCATATTTCATCTATACCCCTGTAAGTAGATACATGTGAAACACGTATTCAAGTGTAATCACCATGTCAGAAAACACTACCCATAACTACATAACATCCATCACTATTTAATCAGGTATAGGATCCTAGATATTCCTTGCAATGTACTATTCTATATGACCATCATAACATCACCAGATATACATTACGTACAATTGCATCCAATTTGCAACTAACCTCTCTCATCTTTTTGAGTTCTGCCTCGTCTAGTTCATCATCATCCACAATCTTCCTCTTTCTCCATTTTTTAGGTTTCACATCCTTCACACTATTTGACGGTTGCTCATCATTAGGTTTGTTGCCTTTTCCAGCAACAATTGTGTTCGTACATTCTTTATCTGAACCCGAAACCGTTCCAGATATGTTTTCTTTTTTAGGTCTTGTTTTTTGCTCAAATTTCAATCTCTTTCCCTTGTCTTTCTGTGACACTCCATCTTCTGTATCTCTCTTATTAGGTTTTTCAAGACTCTCTCTGCCTTTCTGTTTTGAATGGTCTACTGCAGTCTTTGGCACTTCTATGTACTTGCTTTTTACAACAAGTTTCTCAACTTTCACACTCAACTTTACTTTCTTTCTCACCTCAGTTTTCTGTTCCTTTGTCCTTTCTACTTTTGACACTCCAGTTTGACTAGCTCCTCCTTTCCCTTCTGTATTTTCAAATTTCCTTTTTTCAGTACTAGCCTTAACCTTTTCAAGCTTCTCCTTAGATTTTGTACTCCCATCTCCTTTATCCTTTTTCATATGGAGTTTGACTGTCTTAAGTTTTTCCTTGGCTTTTTCTGCTTTCTGATGTTCAATTTGTTCTGTATGTACTTTAGGTTTGCCTGGCTTTAGTTTTTGTTTTTGTTTTTCAGAATCCAATTTGCTATCGTTTATTTGTTTGGGATGTTGTCTAACAACAGATGACTTTTTCACTTCAGCTGATGATTTTTCAACAGCAGCCTTTGTAACCACAGATTTATCTTCTTGTCGATCATTGACTGGTTCTTTATAAAGACAGAGAAATAAGAAATAAATAACAATTAACATTAAAAAGCCTGTTTGTGGTGCAAAACGAGTAAAAATTCAAGGAATTGTTGTATTGTATTACTACTGATACATAACTGGCACCAATATTGTTAGTTCTGAGATCGAGAAGGTCAAATTACAAAACACACTATCATGGCAGTAAGCAAGTGGTTATGCAAATATGTACATAGTGTTTTTAGTAAAATTTGGGAACCTTGGTAACAGAAACGGGGAAACCTGGTCAAATTTGCATTGAATTTCAATCTGTTTCTGTGTCTTCCACAATTATCTACATACACACACTGTATATAATGTGTGTAAGGAATCATGTTCAAAATGAGATAAACTGTTCACAAATATGCATGTCTGTTATCAACAATTTACGACAGAAGTCACTGAAAAAGTCACAATAGTGAGTGATTCATGAAGGCACACAAACACTTTACTTTCGAAGACCTGCATGGGGTTTTAACAAGATCATCCTTTGATCATACTGACTACTTGTCAGTGTTCTTCACACTATAAAGTAAGCAAGGTGCTATCACCATCCTCGCCACCCAGGCCTTCATGCTAGACAGCCTTCTATCCTTGAGCTTTAGTAATCTTTGAATGATAACATTACAATAATAGTTTCACATGAAGAGAAATAGCTGGTGCCAGTATCCATGTGTTTGTACTTGTCAGCTGTGTATGAATGTTACATGCATATTATAATTATACTGATTACTATGCAAACAAATATGCAAATTATCCTATTTATATGTAAATTAATATGCAAACTAGCAACAATCTTTGCAATATATCCTGGGAAGTACACTGCATGTTCTATCAACCTCTACACTTATGGGTATCATACAGAAGATAAACTAAAGCACACATATTACGATCACTAAATTAGATAATGAGCCACAAAATTAGACTTAATTAGCAATTCTATATTATAAAGCTTTATGAAACTCGACTACATCTACTCACCAGCAGCATGTGAGTTGACTACCATATCTTCTTTCCTTCTTGCTTCTATTGCAGACTTCATTTTTGAGCTGGCATAGTTCATGGGAAGTTTGTCTTCTCTGTTTGTCATGTTCAGTAAAGCTGGAAAAGTGTCCATTAAGCACACAGCAGCATCTACAGAATCAAACTTGAAGGCTACATGCAATGGTGTGTCCTGATGAACAGAAGTGTAAGTCAATCAGTAATAGTTTATACATGTATAGTTAAATTAATTGGTTAAACATCAAATCAAAACACTAAATGAAAATAAATTGTATATGTTAATGAATTTACAGCCTCTTTGAGGTCAAGCAAATCTCAAGGTATTGTAGCTATAGCACAATGACATAAATGATAGATTGCAATGAAACATATGGATGCCATTAGTTCCATTTGACAATTGTCTCACAAAGTGTCATATATATGTCCTCTCTAATATCTCTTACTGTACCAAGTTTGAATGAAAACATTTTGGCCTGAGTAAACATGTTTTATTTAGACAGTAATGGCCTCATTGATTGAGGCATGGGCATATGGAACAACATTCGACCTGTCAACACAGTTCTTTTCGCAGAAGCTTGTCCAAGGTGTTTAACTAACTATCAATAACCTGATCACAAGATTTCATGTTGAGATTGACACAAAAAGATAACAAACAAACAACACAAACACAGTGTGGATTCTTTATTTAGTTAATGATATAAACAGCAACTGCATGAAGGAAACAGTTCAGTTGGTTGCTGACCATGGATTTTGTTTGAACTTCAAGAAATTACACCTCATGTCTATTGTAGTGTGCATGCTGTTACTGTTTATATCATTAGTTAAATAAAGAGTTGACACTGTGTGAGTGATATTTGTGTGTTATCTTTATGGTGTCTATCTCAACATGAAACCTTGTGAACAGGCTCACTGATCTTCTTTGAATAGCTTGGGCAAGCTTCTTCAAAAAGAGCAATTATTAGATAACATGTTAAACTAACCCCTTGACTGTTGGTGTGTATAATACTTAGTTCTGATATACCATACTCTTTCTGTACACAGTCTAACACTTCTTGCAGGTATTCCATGTCATTGTTCATAGCAGCAATACTCATTTCCTCAACCTGTGTAAAGGAAATAAGCAAGAGAGAAATTACAAGTCTTCGTAGAAGACACAGACCCCCCCCCCTCCGAAATACTTTACTTCTATTTGACTAAATAGCGAAATCAGCAACAGAAAAATTACAAATGGTGACGTAGATGTATTCCAGTAGTAGTTGATATATACAGCCATTTCTTGTATTAATGTACATACAGGCTGTTGCAGAGGGTGCCCCGATATGGCTTACATTACAGACTACATGTATGTACGTATATAAATAGGTATTCCATGTTTTGGGCTTTGTGGTGTGACTCTGAAAGGTACAGTTTATATGATTAAACAGCTAAAAGCAACAGGACAGGGTACCTACAAGTGTATATATAATGTATGACTTTTGACAACAAATATGATATTTATTTGGCCAAATATATTACCTCTCAAAACATAACATCTGCCTATAAAAAAACTGGGAAACATATATACAAAATAAACTCAATTAAAACTATCATAATGGACACTTATTTATAATACATCCCCACCCCAGCCTCCAGGTACTGCCTGTTATGGGTGAATGACTGAAACATCTGTCGGTACTTGGTGACAAAATGTTGAGAGGGTAATATTTATCACAACTGGCATACGACAGAGTCAGAATATTAATATATTATGATAAAATCTATGAGTGATCATCACTAACTTTAGAGTATTAATATTATATTTCATATATCAATCTTGAATTAAAGACATTAACAACACAGGCCAATATTTATTCCCATAGGGAAGCAGTTTTGTTGCAAGTAATACTGCTAACAGTGTCTTCATTTTGCAGACTAATTAATCATCATCAGAAACTGACAATACATTTTGTGTCTGTTTCTTGTTGCCATGGAACCAATCAAGTAATAATCCATCTCAATACACTAACCTTGTCAAATATTGTTACAGCTGGATCAAATTTTAGCTTTATCTCAAATGGGAACTCATCTTTCTGCTCAAAGTCTTGTCTGAAAAGTTGTGTGTGTTGCCATGCAACACCCTCCTTTCCATCGCCACCACATAAAAATGCTGATAATACAAGTGAGGAAGACCCCTTGAATTCCTCCAAGCTGATGGTTTCTTTGGCTGTACAAATAGAGAAATAAAACTGTCAGGTGCCAGTTTTTTACATATATATATCTATATATATATCTATATATCTATATCCACACACGCATGCACGCACCCACCCACACATACACATTCTCTCCGGATTTGTTTTTATTTCACAAACTTTACATTTAACAGATATCACTCCAAGCCCAAGTGGTTGTGTGTGGAACAATGTATACCTTAATTTTTTGTTTTCATTTTGCCCTCATAATCATTTAAATTACTGTTGCTGTATTTACATACATGCAGATCAAACTCTATCAACATCCACAAGTTTTAAATGTGTACAAACAAGCAATCAAGTCGACACCATATAACAATTGTTTACATACAGACATCAAGCAATACATATTTACGCAATCATTGACTAGCACAGATACAATTCGGCCGACCAAAAAAGTTGAACTATTTGAATATATATTATAGCAAAATGTCAGGTGTAGTTCGGGAAAAGCAAAAGCAAAATGACTGGACTCTATGCTACCTTTTTCATGTTGCTAATCATTATAATCTGCCCGACCTTGTATCTAGCAAAACACAAATTAAGCCCAATCATTATTGTATCTCACCTCCACTTGGTATAATATATCTGTGTGGATTCATGCTATCCTGTAACTTCCACAGCACACTGGCATTTTTATGATGTATTGTACTCCATGCTCTCAGACTACCTGACTCTAGAAGATAGCCCCCGAAGTCAAACTTCCATGCTATGAACGCAGTGTCATCTGGAGTCTGGCCATCTTTCCTTGACAAGTATGCCTACAATAACAATAATTGCATACAAATATGAAAATATGAAATCCCTATTATATATTACATTATATTATATTACATTATATTATATTACATTACATTTTATTACATTACATTATGTTACATTATAGTATTTTACATGTATATATTATTCCATGATACTTTATTATATATTATTATGATGATAATATAATATAATAGGATATTATATATTCTTCACTTTGAAAACCTTTACTCTTCTATCAATAATGCTGCACAATTAAAGCTTATTTGCTAATATTTTTTTCACTGTTCAGCCAAGAAAACACTCATAACATATGAGGCCTTGTCACTACAAATCCCTTAAGTCATTAGTATTTTCTGTCCTTATGTGTAAAGAAATTTCTGACTGGCTACAAATAATGAATAAATGTGTATAAAGAACTTCATGAGCTTAAATTTACACCAACAGAAGTGGATCAATGCAATTAAACTGGCATTGATCAATGCAATTAAACTGGCCAAGAATGTCATCAAATTTTGACAAGTACAACCATGAACCTACATGTACATGAACTTGTAAAGACAATTAACACTGGAGCCAAATGATACAATTTGTGCTTATCTGTACACTTCTCTACAGTAGATGAGTACACAAGTGGCTGTAAATATTTACAGTCATGTTTGTAGTCATTTATTGCATATCAAATTTTATACAGAAAATCTCGGCAAATATCATTATCAAAATATAAAACAGTACTCAATTACAAGTAATATCTTCAGGTCGAACAAAGGCTTTTGAACAGCACTCCCAGTGTGCATTTTTTAGAATCGTTTGTCTTTCTGATAATTGGAATGTTGTGGATTGACCTTGGTTTTGTCAGTGCACTGCAGGAAGGAACATTATGAAACAAATGTAACCACCAAGAAGATAACATTACAGCCTGTGCTCCTGTATCTATCCTCGGCTGTTTTGAAGTCTATATTCTCCCATGAATTGTTTCACAAGAGGAAATGACAGATCTGTAACAAGTTCTGTAGTTATCAGGAAACAAGCCTCTCACATGTACCTTTGAGGGCTGGGGTGTTTGAGTTTTTTTGGTCATAAAATGAAACAATCTGCAGTGTGATTTTAATTATATCAAGAAAGTTATCAGAAATTACAACGCCTGCTTGGTACAAGTATCCTTATTGCGATAACATTGCAATTGTGATTAACTATTGATGTTACCTTTTTCCAATCCTTTTCTACTTTTCTGAACACATCTTCTTCTGCATAGATTCCACTAGCCCAGCTGTCAATCACTTCACCGTTGTTACTGTCTCGTATGTATTTATCACTGGCTGATGAATATTTCAGGTGAAATTCTTTTTTATCCCTCTCTTTCTTGGTCAAGGTAAATGACTTACCCTTGGGCTTTTCCTTTTAAAAAACAAGAACAAACAAAAAGGGAAATTTAATATTAGTCCACAGTATTGAACACATTTCATTGTTCAACATTAAATACTATAGATTATCTTATTATGGCTGAATGTAATTTTGAGGATTTGGTAAAAATAACATATTGGCATGAATTCATTTTCATGCTAACACCCTTCTGTTTCTGGATACATTATCAAAGTTTTCACCTTCAATTACGTACATATGTACATCTGTATGTGTCAATTAAGCCAGTGAGACGTTTCATTGTAACTGTGTAATTAGTCAATCTTTACACTTGAACTGTCAGGTCTTTACACTATCTGGGCTACAAACCATACCACGCAGATCACAAAAGTTTAACAATCCTACTGCAACATTAATAAGGTCATTATTACTATTCATGTAATGTCGACAGCCTGTAATACACAGGGAAAGATTTTTTTTTCGAAAAAATGGCTCCCATGAAAAAACTAATATAAGTTCTGATCAGAAATTATGGATTCCACAGTTTTTAAATAATATGGGCTTCAGATGATGTGCTTTCAACATAGGTCAAGTAGGATTAACATTTTACAATTTATTATTTTTTTCTATAAAATTTCTTTTTATTGAGTCATTGATAACATGATAAAGTTACTTACCCACTTCTCAATGTCATCCCCAGGCCTTAATCTCACCCAGATTTCCAATGGAAACTCCTTCAGTAACTCCCTGGTCTGGTAGAAAACTCTTGTTTCACGCCATGCTTCTTTGCCTTCACCTCCTCTCAGAAATGCTGATAACACCAATGATGATGCACCAGTCAGTTTGTGTAAATTGATAGGTTTCTCATCTGTACACAACAAACAGAAGAAAGAAGAAGAATTATCGACAGTCAAAAAACACTAACACTGACCTCTTCACAATCATTCATTCCCGCAAAAAAGCAAACACTGTCAGAAAATGTTTAACATCTCCAGGAATTGTACTTGTAATGAAGTGTACATTGTACCATTCACCGTTGTGAATGTAAAGCATACAGTGGAGAGTCATTGTTCATGCTAGTTTGATACCAACAGTTAATGACTTTTACGATAATGTGTTGATAGGGTTAGAAAATCATTATAACAGGTCAGGAGAAATAAATAATTTGGGTAAGAACCCTGTTAAAACACCAGTTAACTCTGGTAGATTTTATCTAAATACCACCTGTAACAAAATCACTAAGTCACATTGGCCTGTGGCAACAAACAAATCATCATCTCAAATCTTCTCAAGTTCTGTACTCGAATTTGCATATCACCGATCTGACCACTTTACCTTGCCTTGCATATTTCTTTCACTGACAAGACATCCACATGTACAATATTTTGTGACAACTGGTTCTCTTCTGAAGATGTTCACCCACACACAAACACACACACACACACACACACACACTGAGTACACACTTTCTCATATCTATAGCACTCCCGAGTCTGACGTTCACTTAAAAATATATGCAGCGAGAGAGTAAACCCAAATAGGAAGTATTCCATACCTCCACTTGGTATAATGTATCTGTTTGTGTTAGCTCCATCATGTATCTTCCAAGTGACTGAAGCATTTTCACGGTATGTTGAACTGAGGGTCTTCAATGCACCTAGATCCATTTTGTATTTACCAAAATCAAACTTCCATGATATAGAGGCACTTTCCTCGGCACTGGTATTACAGTTTCTTGACAGATATGCCTACAACAACGAACAATGTAATAAACAATCAAATCAGCATAAAACAAGTAAGTTAATTTTTATGAGAAGGGCAAATATGATCAGAGATTTGCGATGTTCAGATTACCTAGGCACTCAGTTTTCATGAAGTTAACCAATGGTGTCAATGTAAATAAATCAACAAGCTATCAAAAGTTCAAAAAACCCTGTCAGTGATATCCTTGACATTGTCCTAATTATGACATGAAATTCAAATAATTTCAGAGTGAATTAGTGATAGCAGCAATTTATCTAGCCCATACTGAAATAAAGGTCCCCCTCAGGAACGCCAAACTTCCAAGCAATTACAATTTTAAACTCATAGAATGGTGATTCACTGAAAAAAGGTACCCCTCAAACTGACATATCAAACCTTCAAAGCAATTACAATTTTAAGCTGACTGAATGGAGTCTTTTATAACCATACTAATCAACCTAGTCGTGAATATCAATCATAAATGTAGAATAACAATTCAAAAACCCACTACTAGCCCTTTGACTGTCAGACATCACTTGGCTATCTGGCTGAACAATGCTATTCACCTGTATGTTGAGCTAGATAGCCAAATCTCTGGGCTAAAGCACTACATGATTTGTATATCAATTTGAATTTCTGAATATGTATACACGTGTGTGTGTATCCCTTCTGCAAAATTTATACTCATTGTAGAAATCCTTCACAAACCTTCTTACCTCACTTTCTGTTTTATTCCTTTGTATATTTTCCTCCATATAAACTCCATTTTCCCAGCCCTGAATCACTTCTTTTCCGTTAGACACTCTGATGTAGCGATCATTTACACTTGAGTACTTTAAATGAAATGTCCTCTTTCGTTGTTCTATTTCGGTCACATTGAAACATTTCACAACATTCTGTGAAAGAAAAAACACACACAAAAAAATAATTCTCAGACTTTATCCCAAGTGCAATATAACAGACAGTGAACCAGAGTTTGTGTTTTTCTACGGTTTGAAACCCAATTATTAAAGGGAGGTGGGGTCTTTGGGGAACTCGATCAGATTTTACCAACTTATCACCCTTCATAAAATCAGGGGGGGTGTTGTAATCTGGACAATTTTCTATACCTTACACCATAATTTTGGTGCATACCCCAATAATACATGTTGGGAGCTCAGGTACATGTAGGTTTCATATTTGCATAGTAATTATCAAAAACGTTAAAGCATTAATACATGTACTGCTTAACAAAAGCTATAACAAAGGATCAATAAGTTAACTTCTAAGACTGTTCATATATTTGACAATAACAGTGTAGCTAAAAATATCCTGTTCTGTTTTGGTAGCCCAATGTCAGCCTGGTGTTAAAATCAGGCTGGGTTCACCATTAACTGTCTAGTTGCCAACATGAACTGGTGAGGTGTTAGTGCCAGCCTGGCGTTAACATCAGGCTGGTGCTAGCACTCACCTTCTAGTTGCCAACATGCACTGGTGAGGTTGTTGGTGCCAGGCAGGTGTTAACATCAGGCTGGTGCTAGCATTCACCTTCTAGTTGCCAACACATGCTGGTGAGGTGTTAGTGCCAGGCTGGTGTTAACACTGAGCTACATGTAGTTGATACTTTTTAGATGCTAGCCCATTCAGACAGCAATTCTTAAGTGATATTGTACATGTATGTATACATTTCCACTTACCAAACTGTTACTCTTCTTCCCCATAATGTTCAACTTTCACCAAGGATAATTCACAATACCTAGTGAAAAACAGACATTCATAAAATTACTACACACGTAACCTCAACAAACATGTAGTGCTTTCTGGCCAAGTCTTGTGTAAGAGTGTGGGTGTGTGTGTTGGGGGGGGGGGGGGGGGTGTCAGGCAAAAGTTGCGCAGATTTCCATACCCATAATTTGAGTGTCGCATCTCAGTACCAGAGGTTCTCTATGTTACTGAAGAATAACAAATTGATATAAAATCATAAAATGGTTAACATGAAGTGTTTTTGTTTACAGTGTCAACTACATCATGTAGGCATGGGTCAACTAAGATTACAGTTTTGGCTTGTTTCGTTTATCTGAGGTAATCCTGCCATACACAATAGAGGGATTGTCTACAGTTAAATTTACCCAAAATCAAGGTTTATACAAAAATGGGCAAAAAATATCTAGGGACTGTGATAATAAGTTCTAGCATCATGATGACCAAGGGTTCCAATCACTTACAAGTGATGTCATCACCACCGCATAGCAGTAAAGCCTGCAAATTGACAGTGTGACAAAACCTGTCGACCTGAACGGGTGAAATGCTACTCCAAAGTAATAATAACCCTCGATCAGGTACATGAACTTATAATTCCAACCTGATGAATGTGTTTCAGGATTAACAGGGATTGTTAATCATTAAACTTACTAATTCCATTTGTTGGTAGCAAAAACCAAATGGCAAATGAAGACAAGTGTGACATACAGGTTGCTGTTTGTTAAATTCTGTATATATTTGTAAATAGCCATTAATCAATTATTATTTGAGTCTGTCATCTGTATCCCACCACCGCCCACTCATTTGATTGACTGACCCACCTTGTTGACATGGGTGTCACAACACCCACTGACATGACTGATACAACTATTTGTTTACTATCTACTGGGTATACTGTGAGGAAATGCCATATGCATATAAAACTTGTCAATGTTAAGAGTTCATTTGGCACACGTCATTCCCATACATAGGCTGACAGCTCTCAATTCAGCACACATGTAGACACTGGCAAGAGATCCACGATTTCAGTAATATTTCCATATATATATATATAATTGTTTCATTATTACAGAATGACTATGTTCCAAAGTGTGTCCTTTTAGCTAATTTCCTGTGCCATTGACACCCAAATTAGTAGTCCTGGTTGTAGACAGAGTAAGTTGGGACTTGATTCTTACAGTCTCATTTATGTCCCAGAATAGAGTCGTGACTCATGAGCTATATACTCGGTCTGTAAGCAGGACTACAAAATCAGATGTTCCCCTCATGACCCCTACTGTGGTAAGCCACAAGACAACATAGTTTGTTTATACCATTGCATTATAATTTTGTATCTTTAGCAGGCACACAGATTCCATCAATAAACAGTGTCTATGGTTCCATACACACTTACTTGTTTACATACATAATGTGTACAACACGTCATACTGTGCCTTTGTGATGAAAATAGAAGCCTAACACATAGTTTATTTCACTTATACACTTCTTGAAAATAAAACAAACAGTTTGAAATTTTTGAAGATTTAGTTGTTGTCGATCATAATCAGGTGCGGGTAGTCAGGTGACAAGTATGTAGGCCAAATACTCAAACGTTTGCGACGTGAAAACGTACAAAATTATGCCATACTTTGATTTATAACTCGGAAATGTTAGGGATTTAAACGGAAAATAAAATACCACTTTTGAAAAATATATGCGACTTGTTATGAAAGAATTGTTTAATAATAAAAAAAAAAACATAATACGTCTTTCTCTTTTCGAAATATTGGAACGTAAACACTTATTTCAGAATAGGAAGTGCGTTTTCGCAAGATGACAATCTTCGACGTAAACGCCATGTTTTACACAGTACGAGCTACGTTCCAGTTTTGAGTTCAAATCGAATTATGTAAGGAAAGAAGGCCCTGTTTTACTATCTGTCACGACCTTACCTTTGTTGAAATCTAAGGGTGTGGTGACACTCGTTGACGTAAATTTTGAAGCCGTTTGCTTTGCAGTGGTAGGCTTTGTTACACCGAGATCTTGACAAGCAAAGCAAAGCTTACAGCATGGATGAAACAATGGCGGAGCTTCCGCGCGTGGAGGCATTATGGGAAATTTAATTTTCAGGCACCGGGAGATTCTATTTCGTAAAAGGGATGGCCACATATACAAATTAATCATTGCATCGTCTGTATCTAATTAAGTAACTTTTTATTTTTTCAATTTCCTGGGTGACCAATTATATACATATGATGTTGAGATGATGACTGATAATTGGCAAAAATTGAGGTTTGTACCGTAGACAATGCTTACATCACAGTTGGAGTATCACTTGGCCGGAGAAGATGGTTTCTGCCACCGCAAACATTTCGACTGTGATTTTGACTTTCATTACAGCTTCAGTATGTTTATTTGTTGTCCCGATTGAAACTTTACCTGTAAGTATCCATGAAAAACATTGGGTTTCATTTTATCGCATATAACTTATTTAATTTATGTTGAATGTTTGAAAACTATAGACAACATTGTTTGTGCATGGGCATCATTATTTTATCTCTTTAAGAGAGACTGGTAAGCTTATAGTTTCGTTTCCATGATTCTACAGGTTTTTTATTCACCTTGCGGTTACCTGCAGTCATTCAATTGGTCTAAAGAGTTTTTTCTTAGACATTACATTTTCTTTCAAAAGTTAGACGGAGTGTATGGCTATATTTGTAAAATGTCCAACATAAAGAAAAAACTTGAAGTGGATACGCGATTCAAAATAAAGTATTTCTGCATCATATACAGCGTATACTCCCCCGGCAAACGAAATTCGTTCATGATTGCATGGTGTCATTAATTTACAACAAGGCACAGTCTGAAGTTATAACTTGTTGCACATGTTTTGATTATTTCTTTTCTTTAATGTAACTTTGAAGTTGTTCAACTTGTTAAAATATACAAAATGTATACGGTGTTATCGTAGCTAGTGCCGGCCTCTATGCACAAAGTTCATGAAATTGCCACTGCAGATATCATTGAGTCTTCAAATTGATAATATAAACTTTAGGTAAAAGTATTTGGAGTAACAAGAGTTTCTCTATCATACATATATCAAATGAAGTTTGTATAGTCTTTCACAAGTTCAGGTACACAATTTTCTTGAATTTTTACTGAGCAAATTTGATCGCATCGAGTGTTTCCCAGGCTGGGATGTCATCACCAATCTGAGCTCAAGACATCATGATATTTTTGCAAAGTTTGAGATGCATCACATTATAAGTTAATTCAAATAAAAATAAATATGTATTGCCGATAAACCGAACAACCTTAGTTTGAGCCACCCGGACCCTAAACAACTTTTTTTTTTCAAATTCAAAAAGATGAAAATAAGGATGAGAAATACTTTATTTTGAAATTCCTTGTAGATTTCATTTTTTACTCAAAAAGGTAAAATGGTGACCATTCATTCAATTTCCGTGTAGGCTTAACTTAAATTTTCGTGCCTTGCAAATTGTCTTCGATTCATTGCACGTACTTCTTACACGTCATCAAACTATCACAGAAGTATTCGATAGTCTTCTCTTAGGATCGAAGCAATTTCTAAAAAAAAAATATTTATAAACATAAAATAAAATTGTCTTAGGTATACATATGATGAAACTTAAATCTACACAAATTTGAAATCGAACTCTGTTCGTTCAATTCCTTTAAGACCAAGCTTAATATTGTGAAATCTCTGGCTTTAAAGAATAAAAATCGTTAAATTGTATTATTATTTTACAATCGATATTATCATACTTTTCAAAATCCATTCTAGATGGAAGGAAATAAGGCCAATGGAGCTAATGATGAAGGGGAATTCGCGCATTTACCCGAAATACTAGTAAGTACACATACAACTTGAATTAGCTATACATTTTCTGTTAAATATTGCACACTGACGAAGCACGTATGATATAGGAACAACATGATAATATTTATGTTTTGTGCATTTATCAAGGGAGGAGTCATCTAGTACGTTACTATTTTAAACCGGATACTATCGCTAACATTATTAACCCACTGCCATACTTTTTCCGTGTTCTGAATTAAGTTTCTTGTCTGATACAGGGATGTAGATAATGCTGCAAAAACAACCGCCTACTTTACTCAGCAATTTCTTTCCAGCTACTGTTCAGAAAGTTCCATGTTTCAACCATTATGGCTAATTCATGGATCTTCCTCGTAGGTATTATTGCCTACATTCCCAATTTTAACAGCTAATTTTAAAATTAGCAATATATATATATAGTGATATTTTTCTGTTCCTACAGAGAAAGCGATCCACACCACGCGCCATCAACGCGAGGGGTGAGTACGTACCTCGACGTCATCTCTTCATGCAAGTCACACTTTCTAATATACAGAGTTGATTGATTTTTTTAATAAGGAAAGTAGAATTGCACGTTATTTAGTGGAGAAAATGATTGCGCAAAATAAATGACTGTACGTATAACGTCATCATGTCAGAGAGTAAGCTTGCTATACAATTACCTTTATGGAGAACTGACCATGAGTACGCCATAAAAAATGTCTCTTAATGAAACTACTCTTGCTGTAGCTGAAAGTATTATTTTTTTTCAATCAGACAAACAATATATTCAGAGTCACTGAAAATTGATAAAATACCAATAATTAGATATCATTGTACACGTTGATTATAGGTTGATTTTATCCATTTCTGGTTGAAATCTTGATCGCGTAGCACACTGAATTTAGGGTGCGGACCCAAAGCTCATTTTGATTGGATTTACTGTACTGTTAGCTACATGGATAAATTCATTTTTTCAGATAACTTTGGTGATGATGAACACGACGCTATGGAATATATCCTACAAGAAAACACGAATATCGTCAACTCAGACAAACGGGGTATAATTATAACATATTTCACAGACCTCTCGTTCGCTTGTTTTTTATATAACTGTGTGACATGTTCTTGATCACATTTGGAGAAACTAACACTATTATAATCGTATTAACAACTTGACCTAGATAAGTGTAAACGCCTACATGAATTTTATAATCACAGACATTTTCCATGATATATCAATTCATAATTTGAATGACTCATTTAAAAATGTGATTTAAAAAAAAAGTTTTGATAATGTAAGTAATTATCCATGTACATAATCAGAATATGGAATATTGATAATTTAGGAAGTGTTAATTTCCTAACAAATTGGACGTTGGTGTAAAACGATCTCCTTATAATGAACATACCATTTCAGGCGGAACCATGCTATTAGAAGGAGACATCTACATTGGACTACGAGGAGTAAGTGATTATAAAATAATTAACAGTGATTATAAGTAGAATAATGACATTATTTATCGCCAGGTTAGGTATGCTATTTAAGTATGAATTATGTGTCGAAATTCTATAACAAATATTTACATTTAGATCTCACATTTCACCCCATTTTGTTACTTTAATATACTGATCTTCATCCAGTCTGTGAGTCTGCCTACACGTATATAAATTATATTATATTATATCATATTATATATATATTATATATATATATATATATATATATATATATAATATATATATATATATATATATATATATATATATATATATATATATATATATATATATATATATATATATATATATATATATATATATATATAAATAATAAAAATATTTATTTTTTTTAAACTATTGCGCTCTGCCACTGCGGTATAGAGCACTGTCTTAGTAGATTGATACTCACCGAGTTATATATATATATACTCTGCTTGGTTCCCATTTATCTTTTTGCTAAACCGTCGTCTATATATATGCCAATATTGCTCTTCTGGTATTTTTCTGCGAGAGAATTGAGGATGTACGCGACGGTGCTGAGATATATATACAATCTTAGTACTCAGATGAGTACTTGAATCAAGAAGTAAGATCTGAATGACCTTTTTGACACTGCAAATTGACAGTGTCTTAGTAAACGAAAACGTTATGAATCCAATAGTTGTGTTGCCGTGTCCTGAGTGAAACAAAAACCCATGCTACTATGACGACGGCTTAGTTAACTGTTTGATGACTTCTGTTTTTCAGGTACAGCACAATGCGATCCGAGATGTTGATAAACTCTGGTCAGGGGGCATTATACCGTATACATTCCATAGCTACTATGGTAGGGAAAACATTTTGGAAAATAATATTAATATCTTTTACTTATTCTTAAGAGATTCGGAACAAGGGACACTTATCGTACACCGCAATGATTACTGTAGTTGTGTGTGTACGACGTGTATTTTCAGATGTGATGCAGTAAAAACCCAAAACAGCAAATTCCTCGCCCTGTTAGATTAGAAAGTAATGATGTAATAATTGAAAGATCAAAAATATTTACCCATAAAACAAGTTAGCTGATTTCTTGCAATTATCTTGAGGTATATGTCTGCTGTGAAGGTTTCACATACTATTCTTTATGAATAAGCTGCATTTTTTGAAAGCTAATTTTAAGTCAAGGCACATAATACCATCTCTTGCCGGTGAAAATTTAATCCACGGTAACTGAGTATTGAAAATATATTATATATATTCGTTAGCAGGTCATTTTCGTCCCATCTCTATACTAAGCTGACTTTGATTATTACGTATTAAGATAACTGTTTTGAAACCAGTTACGATAAAATACATATTTTGTCTAACAATTACAAATTGTAGCATTATATGATATTAATTGACAATTCCATTACAGTTTTAATGATTTACCAAAGCATTATGTAGTCTTTATTTCAACTCTATCTAGAGTAAGTAATTAAAATGACAATTCTAAAACATAGCGATGTCCGGCATTATACGATCATTTTGAAGATGTGTCCTGACACCCTATATTTAGGGTGTAACTACACAGAGGTTAAAGCCCGATCCTACCGTAGAGTTACAGAAACCAAATCATTGCAGCCTGACACCCTGTATTTCTGGTGTAACTACACAGAATTACAGAAACCAAGTCATTAAAGCCTGATACTCTATATATAGGGTCTAATTAC
Organism: Glandiceps talaboti; assembly: GCF_964340395.1. Classification (NCBI taxonomy): domain Eukaryota; kingdom Metazoa; phylum Hemichordata; class Enteropneusta; family Spengelidae; genus Glandiceps; species Glandiceps talaboti. Next base: position 6,692,740 of record NC_135555.1, on the reverse strand, counting down.
ATAGAGTTACAGATACCAAGTCATTAAAGTGGCCATATGGATGACGATTGGGGCCGGGTATCTATTTTGGATTTTTAATTCATACAACAATTTTATAATAGATTCAAGGCAAACTTGAAAAATTAATGTTAAACTACTACATGTACCAAGCCCTTGAATATTTGTAGCTAAATAAATAGCAAAATATTAATTAATGTGTGAAATAAGCTTTTTCCACATTTCTCAATGTATTGAATGACAAACATAGACTTGGTCTATGTTGTTTCACATTGATTTAACAATTAGGAAACTATGATAAAATTGGTTTGTTAATTAAAAATCCAAAATAAATACCCAAACCTTATCCATATGGCCTCTTTAAGGGGTTAATTAGTATCTGCATGAACTAGTACTTACTCTTTCTTACTGAATGATTCCAATTCTTGTCTATGGTTACTTTTATACGTGTCGGTATAGCTTGTAACCAATATGATTGTGCAAAGTCAAATGTATTTACATCCATATCTTTACTAACCAGTAACCAAGGAAACAATGTTTTTGGTTGTTACGTTCAGATAATCATCCAGACGCTAAAAACAGTATCATTGCTGTTATGGAACATTACGAGGAATTGACTTGTATTGACTTTGTATCACGCACTAAGGAGATTGATTATTTGGAAATTGCACCTTTACAAGGGTAGGTATATTTTAGTACTTCACATACATGTGAATATATCAGTTTATTCATTTGTTCGCGTTCTCTTGTGTTTGTTTTTGCGTTTGCGTTTGTTTTTCTTTTTGTGTTTGTGTTTGTGTTTGTGTTTGTGTTTGTGTTTGTGTTTGTGTTTGTGTTTGTGTTTGTGTTTGTGTTTGTGTTTGTGTTTGTTTGTTTGTTTGTTTGTTTGTTTGTGTGTATGTATGTATGTGTACTTGTTTGTTTGTTTGTTTGTTTGTTTGTCTATTGTTTGCTTGTTTGTGCCAAAATAAAAGAAACTCTAAAGTTTGAAGATATCGATAACCACAACAGCTTAGGTGCATGATTCTCCAAATAACCCGACTTGCGAGATTCACAAAAAAATGTATATAAAGGAAAAATCATGGCATCTATGGAAGGGTTTTGTTTTAACGTATTGCGAATGCACACCTTCATTGTTGTAACCACAATCGGTAATATATGGTAATTGGTAGCTGGAATATACGAAAGAGAATATCACGCAGAAAAAAGGACATCTACTTATTTTTAAGTTCTTTGTTTTCTGATAATATTTTAACGATTCTTTGTTCCAGCACCCTTGTAAATTTTCCCAAATTAATATAATTATTTCCACCCACTCTGAATTGAAATTTTTCAGATGTTGGTCTAGCGTAGGTCGGGATGGGGGCAGGCAAGAAATATCTTTAGGCGAAAGCTGCACAGAGCATCTTGGGACCATCATGCATGAGTTCATGCACGCACTTGGCTTCTACCACGAACAAAGTCGGACGGATAGAGACAATTACATAGATATTATGCGGGAGAATATATTTCCAAGTAAGTGTTTGCTTCTTTAATTCTTATGAAGAAAAGAGTAAATACTCTGAATTGAAATAATTAACGACGCCATATTTTATGGTCGTTGATATTCTACACCTGAAAGTGTGTTACAATGAATCACAGACCCTCCACCAAGGTCTATGAATGAATAAAGATAATGTCATGCTGGCATGCTGGGGAAGCATTTTCATCTGACGTATATTGTTATACTCCCCTTGCTTCTAATTTTCATTAGACTTTCTTCTCCTCCTCCCAATATGAAACTCTTCCCTATTCCTCCCCTAACCTCCTCCATCACCACTTCCTTAAATATTGTTAATATTTATTTACAGTGATGGAGTACAATTTCGAAAAGTATGGCCATGATAAAATCGACGACTTGGGGGCGCCCTATGACTACGCGTCCATAATGCACTACCCTCGCAAGGCTTTCTCCAGCAATGGTAAAGACACTATCGTTCCAAAGCAGGTCGATGCTAAGATTGGACAAAGAAACTTTTTCAGCAAAACGGATCTGTACAAAATCAACAAACTGTACAAATGTGGTAATTATTGCTGTTCAGATATCTGACTGTTTTCTTTAATGGTAACGACTATTTATCTAAGAAAGGGTCTTGAAAACAGTGTTTTATATTCTTTTTATGTCAGCGAATATCGAATGTGAGAAACGGTAAATGAGCGTGCTCTCTCTCTCTCTCTCTCTCTCTCTCTCTCTCTCTCTCTCTCTCTCTCTCTCTCCCTCTCCCTCTCCCTCTCTCTCTCTCTCTCTCTCTCTCTCTCTCTCTCTCTCTCTCTCTCTCTCTCTCTCTCTCTCTCTCTCTCTCTCTCTCTCTCTCTCTCTCTCTCTCTCTCTCTCTCTCTCTCTCTCAATAATTGTGAATGTGAACTTTACTGACAACTTTGACATTGACAGTATTATACATGCTTAGATCTGAATAGGAATGATGGGATGTCATGACAGTATTGTCATTTTAATCGATCTCACGTTGTTGGTCAATTCAATGTCTCCTAATCAACTATTTATTACAATCAAACAATAATCACACACTCTCAATTGACACAATCATATATGTAGTTTCAGACAGAAAATAAATTCATTGAGATCTGTATTTTCAACTACAGACGACTTACAGACTCCTACACCCCTGCCTGAGATAACCACCATTGAGCCTACTACTGAAGGTATAGTATGCAAATGTATCAATTTAGTACAGAAATCAAATAAAAAGGCAGACAAACCTGACACATGCACATATATACACCACAAATATGCATAAGAATACACACACACGCGCGCGCGCATGCATCATCATCATCATCATCATGCATACGTGTGTGCGCATGCACATATATTACATACATACATACATACATACATACATACATACATACATACATACATACATACATACATACATACATACATACATACAATTACATACATACATACATACATACATACATACATACATACATACATACATACATACATACATACATACAATTGTAATACTAATACTAATAGTAGTAGTAGCATATTACTGCTTACAAAGCAAAACATTAAACGTATCGTTGTGGATGTGTTAACTCCAACCACAGCCACGGAGTATACAAGTGAAGGTATGACAGGAACAATTTTTATTGCTCCCCAGAATGAATAAATCTGAAATATAAAATAAAACACAAATCGCTGAAATTCTTAAATCATATTCTTTTAGAAATCGTTACTGATTCCAAGAGATGGCGAGATGATTTACGTTGTGGACCATATTATCGTCTACGTGATGGGAGTCCTTCAGAATGTGACCCTGATGGGCCATATCCATGTTGTTCTCCCGCTGCATGGTGTGGAGTAACATCTGATCATTGCTCATGCGCTGATTGTACAGACTATAGAGGTATGGTGATATGTAGATTAATTATACCAAGAAATGTTAAACTTACAACATATTCCTGTAAGTACATTTCAGCTTTTTTTAAACCTGACTATTTTCGAGAGCTGTTCTGTTTGTTATGGAACCTCTCTTGTATTTTTGACTGGTGAGTTTGGTATAAAATAACTTATTTTACGCGCCATGTACATAATTATATTCTTAAGACAACTTACACATATGTTCATCGAATGAACGTCACGTGTCTTTAAACATAGTAATGATATGTGGCCACACATTTTCTTCGAGTTACATAATCATATCATATGTAAACATCTATCAACAGACAATACCCCGAGTGTAAAATGGAGAGATGATTACCACTGCGGTGGAGAGTATCCCCTCTCTGACGGCAGTCCTTCGGAGTGCAACCCAGATGGCATTTATCCCTGTTGTTCGCCGTACACTTGGTGCGGCAATACCCAGGCACACTGCTCGTGTTCTGGTTGCATCGATTACAGTAGCTCGAACCCTGGTCCTTACGTCGTTGGTGAGTATCACACTGTGTTATCCCCTTTTTTTATCTTGATTTGTTATACCATATCAAATATGTATGAGACGAGGCAAAATATAATTTGCCCATAACTATCATCAACATCATGGGTATAAATGAGCCATACAATAGTGTCGAGGGAGAAAAAATGTAACAACATGTTTATTCTCAGCTTTGCATTAAGCTTTATCACACAACCTGATCAAGCTCTTAACTAAACAATGTATGTATGTCTAATCATCAATCCTACGAACATTCGATTTGTGTCTCAAACATTGTCAAAATTTTATTTAAGGAAATGAATATATTGGAAATTATTCATTTGTAAGACCGTGTTTATACTCCGAGAGCCTGTTCATAGAAAGGCTAGGACTTTGTCTTATTGTACCATCGATTAACTTGTATCGTTTATTGCAGACTGCCTCGATGACAATACATACTGTGAATACTGGAGCAATATAGGGGAATGCTGGAAAAACCCTGCCTACATGCATGTAAACTGTAAGAAAAGTTGTGGCCAGTGTTAAAATAAATAAGAGAGGATTCGATTTGAAAACACTAGGTAATTTTGCCATTTCAGCAATTGATGGAATCGATAACTTAAATATCATGATAATAAACTGAGATTGAGTACCGAATTTTGTGATTTTATTTGCATTAATTTGAAGAAGAAACGAATTGTGATATATAAAAATAATGTTCTCTGGGAGTTCATTTTCATATCAATCGTTTCTTTGACAAACCTATCAAATGTTGGCGTGATAATTCCGAATAACACTAGAATGATCCAGAGAGAGAGAGAGAGAGAGAGAGAGAGAGAGAGAGAGAGAGAGAGAGAGAGAGAGAGAGAGAGAGAGAGAGAGAGAGAGAGAGAGAGAGAGAGAGAGAGAGAGAGAGAGAGAGAGCGAGAGAGAGAGAGACACACACACACACACACACAGAGGCAGAGAGAGACAGAGACAGACAGACAGACAGACAGACAGACAGACAGACAGACAGACAGACAGACAGGGAGGGAGCAGGTGGATGGCGGGAGAGCCTAGACCATATGGGGTCTATGCCTAGACTGAGAAATATACAGATAAACGACAGCCAGAGAGCGAGACAGAGACAGAGACAGATGAATGACAGACAGCGCGAGACACACATACATTATGTTTGTCTTAGGACGTAACACATCTTTTGAACTGGTACACAGTTATCGTAAGGTCTGATTCGACACTCATATCTGTTTCTGTCTCTGTCTCTGTCTCTGTCTCTGTCTCTGTCTCTGACTCCTCTTTGAGATTCTCTGTCCCTGGATAATGATTTTGTCATGAAGATAGACAACACACGTAGTACTGTGGAATGTATGTTTTATTTCTCTATACGGAGAAATCTGAATAAAATATAACACCAAAATAACATTTAATGTTTCATCATTTAAAACCAAATAGAGTAATATTGTTGGCTACAACATATACTCGACAAAATTAAAGCTTTCACATCTTTCTAAGACTGCCGTCTTGTCAAACCGTGACAACCAGTTGTGACTAATGCGTGTTCATATTCATTGATGTAGATTTAATTCAAAAGAATAAGGATGTAATAAGTCGTTACTCAGAGTTCCAAGCTTCGAGCGATCTTGAGACATTGATATATGTATATAAAATTACAACATCGATTCAAGGAAGTTGTTTTGACGTTAGGGATATTGCCGCACTTTGCAGGTTATTGTTCACTGGCTCTGTTTGATACAACCTCGCAATACGAAACTGCACATTCTATACTTTCAGATGGCTAGATTGCGATTTCTTGCTACATTTAGTCTGAATAAAGTAAACTTTTTAACTTACCACTACATTACGCAAACACATGGGCGCCAATTTTTTGATGTCTGAATGGTGGCATGTTAGTTCATTTCATTCAGACAAAATGTCACAGGAAACTGTCTTCATTCAACCTTGCTATCTTAAAGTGTAGGATATGCGGTTTCTTATTGGTTTCTATGTCGTTGTATCAAACAAAGCGAGTGAACAATAACCTGCAAAGTGCTGTATATTTTTTGAATTCGAAAGAAATAGTGTTCATCACCACTATTCTTAGTACCAAATCAATCCAAGATCGAGACTTCGCCATGTGTATACTCCGTATCAAAGTTTTAAAACCTTCAGCAGTCCGGCATGTCGCGGTCGTTCATTAATGGAAGTTCCACTTCATCGTTATCATCAATTTGAACCTCTTGTCTTTTCTTACGATATCTAAATATCCTTCGTACAAACCGAATGATTAATTTACTAAATTGAAAACCATTTTCTTGGCGTTGAATATTTTGAACTCGCTGGTCCTTTAAAAGTCTTTTCTTCGGCATTGCCCTAACCAATTTTTGCCA
>NC_135555.1:6638930-6681430 GCF_964340395.1 Glandiceps talaboti | reverse complement strand
TATAAACACGTTAAAGTTGTCACCATACCGTAAGTGGCGTCCATTACAGCCGGGACGATTTCTGCATATTCTCTAGCTGAAATTAATTATTAGCAGAAGTAATCAGTGAATGTGAGAAACGGTAAATGAGCTGTACATGTCTCTCTCTCCCTATCTCTCTCCCTCCCTCTCTCTCGCTCTCCCTCCCCCTCTCCCTCCCTCCCTCCCCCCCCCTCTCTCTCTCTCTCTCTCTCTCTCTCTCTCTCTCTCTCTCTCTCTCTCTCTCTCTCTCTCTCTCTCTCTCTCTCTCTCTCTCTCTCTCTCCGACTTTGAAAGAATGTGTACAACTCACCGATTCTCTCTCTCTGACTTTGAAAGAATGTGTACAACTCACCGATATCACAAGCGCGTCCTGTCCACCCGGGTGCACACTTGCATGCGCCATTGAAGGCGTGACATTTGGCGCCATTCTGACAAATACAGTCTAGATCACATTTAAAACCATATTTTCCGGTTGGACATCCTATTGACATAAATGCAAGAGTGAATAGAGGTATTGACATCAATCGGAATTGAAAGATGGGTACCTGTCATGAAGTTCCAGAGAATCCAACAATTTAAAATTGGATAAGAAGAGTAATTCACATGGTATGTAAGAATAACACTTTCTTTGATGGGGTGGGGCAAAATTTCATACAGTGTAGGTAATATTCATCAACCATGAAATATTTTTTTTAAATATATAACTAAGATTAGCATTGTCAAATGTACGAAAATTGTACAGGTTATGTTTTATGTCATTTCTGGTAAGTAGAGTCAAGGGGCAATCTGATTAAAATCTGATGTTAGATAGGCTGGTTTTCCTGTATTTACCTTTATTCCATCGTTATTGCGTCTTTTACGTGAGTTTTTTTTTTCCTGGACGAACGCCTTTCCAACATCTGTTGGAAAGGCGTTCGTCCAGGAAAAAAAAAACTCACGTAAAAGACGCAATAACGATGGAATAAAGGTAAATACAGGAAAACCAGCCTATCTAACATCAGATTTTAATCAGATTGAGTCAAGGGGTTACTTTTTCACTAGGCCATTTTGACTGTAAGTCAATTATTGCAACTTTATTTCACATTTGTATCTATTTAACATCAAGAATAGAGGTTGACCTTTTCAGGGATCTAAAATCACTCATTGAAATTCTTACAAAGGCAAAAAACACAAAAATGTAGTTAGGCCATTTTGGCACTGAAGAATAATACTTGGTGTTCTAGTCTAGCTAATAGACTCCTCGGGCTATTCTGCTTTCTGCTTTAAAAGTGACCTAAGGTCGCCACAGAAGGCGCCCAGAGCCAGAGGCACTAAACACTTTCCTGACAGTTTCCAATTTCATTCGGCACCCCCCCTCCCCCCCGCGTAGATCCGATGTCTTATATCATCTGCCTTCAATAAAGAACATAAAAAAGTCAACGAACCGTGGGGTAAAAGTTCGACAAGTCCTGTCCAGATGGTAAGTTTCTCATCTCTATCATTTATTGAACAATATCCAATGATGTCCCTACTGGAGGCCAACTGCAAAGATACTTTTACGATGTAGTAAATCCAACTCTCAACATGATCTTCCAATAGCATTGTTTTATCTATGTATGGATTGTTGTAGAGAGCACTGTCGTTCTGTAAGTCAATTGATTGATTGCATGTTACATTATACGAAGACCGAGAAAATGTTTAGAACACATGACGGCCGGTCGGACGGACAGACAGACAGACAGACAGACAGACAGACAGACAGACAGACAGACAGACAGACAGACAGACAGACAGACAGACAGACAGACAGACAGACAGACAGACAGACAGACAGACAGACAGACAGACAGCAGCAAACTGTTACAGTATACGGTGTTCTATATTCAGGTGAATATAAATCTAACATTTGTGGTATATATATCTTTTCAGGGTTTTATAGTTTTTTTGTGAAAAAATATTAAGACAGTGTTAATTAATGGGCTTACCAGATAAAATCCTGTAAATAACATTTGGACACCTTGGTCACATTCCAAGTCGTATTTCTCTAGATATCTTACAATGGATTCTCTGCCATGTGTACGAAAATACACATCTACATTACCTACACAAGAATAAACAGATTACATTTAGTATCAGTTATGAAGTGTCCGTATCTGGACTATTTTGTAATCTCATTGACGTATTTATGTAAATGATTCTTTATTTCTGTTTTAATGTATTTATTTAGATATTATTCCCCAATATTTTCATCGTTCTTCACAAACTAAGCAAACAAATCAGATCACACTATGATGGTAAATCATGTTTTTCCAAACTTGTAGTATTTTGTGTATAAACAATACCCACCACCTTAATCTCTCCCCAGTAGAAAAAAGGATTAACATATCCACAAGGTAGTATCCTACTTACATTTACCATTATCCGAGTCTGTGTTGAATAAATCCTTGAATGACACATCTCTTTCCGGGAAAAAAGATTGGATGTTGACCTTTGCTGACCTGTTGCTGTACTTGGCAAAGATGTCATACAGGAGGTCCTAGTTCAAAAATATCGCAGTTTCATTAATTAGTACCCTTTCCATTCCATTTATGACACGCCATCATGTACAAATATTGTTCATGTTAAATACATCCTAATTCCTTATAAATTAAGAAAAATTGTAAGTACATGATTTGTAAATCATCTGTGCTTGTATATTTAAAGACATGCCGAGCAATATTACTTAATTGGTGGTTACGATGAGTAAACGCACGGTATGAGAAGGAGGCCTTTCAGTAAAGTTTTGATATTTTTATTGATTCAAAGTAATGATGATATACGAATAGGAAATGTGAAGAAATACAATAACTCAACCTAGGCCTACAGGATATATTCATAATATAAACGAAAACCATATCACATCACATCACATCATATCACATCACATCACATCTCATCACATCACATCACATCACATCACAACACATCATATCACATCACATCACATCACATCACACCACATCACATCACATCACATCACATCATATCACATCACATCATCCTCACATCATATCACACCACATCACATCACACCACATCACACCACATCACATCACACCACATCACATCTCATCACATCATATCACATCGTATGCCACTTGAATTATCGAATCACATCACATCAATTTTACATTATCGATCAAATCACTTCGCATCACATCACATCACATCGCGTCACATCATCACGTCGCATCACATCACATTATCAAATTGCATCACTTCGCACCACATCACATTGCATCACATCACATCACATCACATCACATCACATCACATCACATCACATCATCGCATCGCATGACATTATTACATCACTTAAACATGATATCGCGTCACATTACATTGTGTGCATTGCATCCCGTCAAATCACGTCATATCACGTTATTACGTCAAATCACATCACATCATCATATCCCGGGCTATGTGATGAATAGTACAAACTCACCGTCGTTTGGTCATTCCTATCATCTCGACTTTTCACAGCGCAAGTGTCATTGTAGTATGGTGGCCAACCCATGACGTCAGTGACTGTAATCATCAACGTTGTATGGCAACTCACTCCCGAATTCTACGAAATGTAAAAATGAAATTGAATATCAATAAAATAATGATGCAATATGCTATTAATATCATATAAAATGTAAGCGAAATTGTAACTTTCAGTAACCTCCCAACAAATTGCAGAGGTGTAACGCAGAGGGGAGTTTATTGAAATGAGATTCTATACTTATTAAACAGAATTTGTAACAATTCAAGACGGTGTACGTCTTTTTACCACTTTGTGGATGCTCGTGAAACGTAAACCAAGTCTTTTAATTGTTAGACAAAAATGCAGTGGCTATACTACTGTATACCACTATCCTGATTGTCTCTACACATCAATATATTACACAGGGAATAACATGAAGTAGGATTTAAGTTGTTTTTCACTCTTACCATTTCGGTTAGTAATTGCAGTTCATAACTCGAGTCGATGACGTGATCCAGATAGCCAATGACGTAAACAATACCCGATGAGTTCGCAGCAAACCTGTTGTTCTAATGAAGAAATTCAACAATTCTGGAGCCATTGTGTATTCAGATATGTATATATATAATTATTTACGGGTGCGTAGCGTCTGTGGACAGACATTTTTTTATCACAATTTTCGATATCGGCAGTTGTATCTCTCAGGGCTTGCTAAACTCCTAAAACTGTACATGGAATTATTCACAATAAGTAAAATATGCATGGCATATAACGTGGTAGTGGGGGTGGGGAGGGGGTATGTCAAGCTTGGCATGAAAGTGTCAAAATATGAAAACATTACAAATGTGTAAGCTTATGCGAAAATGCTGTAGTGATTTACTAATGCAACATGACATCTAATTATAATACACACCCTCAGACAACTTCTAATGCAAAAGAAACAATTACATAGGTGCCGTGCACAGTGGAGATGTATAAGTATTCAAATGTCATGTTGATTATCAGTTAGATTAAACAATTGCAGCATTCAAAATCATCAAGTGATTGAGCAAAGGATCCTGCTGTGTTTATTGTGGCTTTGTTATTGTTAGCCTAAAGTCCTCCGAGTCTATGGGGGTAGGCTAGTCTGCCGTGACTATAGTGTGGGTCTTGATCACACAACTTGAGCTCTGTAGCAGACGGAGCAAAACGTGGCGTTGGTTTCTGATTTACCATTCCAATACTTTACTGCTCTATTGATTCCTGGATGCATGAACAATATACGTGTATTCTCCACCTAGCTATAGGGTACTTAGCTAAAACAATATTCAAACTTTATTTGGAATTATGCCGGCGGAGTTATATGCACTTTGACTTTCTTGGTGGAGTTATGCACTTTGACTTTGTTGGTGGATTATGCTGTTATTACACGACTTGTTTATATTGAACGCTACCATGTAGACTATATGTGGCCTGTGAATACCGACCGCACAAATTGGTCCGGTGTCAGCGTCTACTCTTTATGCATTTAATAACACCGGCATCCGACCGAAAAGGTACGTCCGAATTTGTCAAATATACGAACCCACAGTCAATACGTTTAATAATATTTCTAGATTTATGGTTTTCAGTTGACACCCTGCTCTCTATTTATTACATTATATCGTCTATTTAGTTCTGTAACACAAGTCTTAGATTGAAATTTGGTACGTTAGAAAAAAAAAGTGTACGACAAAGTATGGTTGAAGATATTAAAAGGACGATCGGGCGGACGGATTGTTGGACGAGCAGACAGACATAGAGACACGGACACAGACACAGACACGCACAAACACACATACATACATACATACATACATACATACATACATACATACATACATACATACATACATACATACATACATACATACATACATACATACATACATACATACATACATACATACATACAATCATACATACAATCATACATACATACATACATACATACATACATACATACATACATACATACATACATACATACACACATACATTACATACATTACATACATACATACATACATACATACCATACATACATACATACATACATACATACATACATACATACATACATACATACATACATACATACATACATACATACATACATGCATGCATGCATGCATGCATGCATGCATGCATGCATGCATGCATGCATGCATACATACATACATACATACATACATACATACATACATACATACATACATACATACATACATACTTCTAAAACCTAGATTCAGTGATGAGTTGGTGATAGCCATACGTCTGTCTGTCTGTCTGTCTGTCTGTCTGTCTGTCTGTCTGTCTGTATGTCTGTCTGTATGTCTGTATGTCTGTATGTCTCTTTCTAGTCTCTGTCTCTGTGTCTGTCTGTCTGTCTCTCTCCCTCTCTCTCTCTTCTCTATCTCTCTCTTTCTCTCTCTGTGGAGACTTGTTTTGAAATTTCAAATTAAATGGCCTCCGACATGTCTTTATTTATTTGTTTTAACATTGCTTACTGTGGGAGGGGGACACCCACTGCCACACCCTCCCCACTAGCTTTCATGGGAGGATAATGTTTCTGCCCAGAATCACAATGGAAAGAGAAAACGCTGCCAGCTATAAGGATCTCCAAGTATCGGTTACAGCCCAATGTAAGACCTTTTTTCGCAAAGCCCACATATATTTGTAAAGAAATCTCTCATGCATTGTTATGTATGGACACTGAAGTTGATCTCCACCTGTGGAGTGTTACTGTATAGTTACACATTAAAATATGTATGCCAGTGTGGCCGGGAGAGGGAGCTACGAAAATTCTTTAGTTCACTTCAGGGGGCCATGACATTTTTTTTAAGCGCGAAGGGGGGGGGGGGGGGGGGGTTGGCTGTGAAAAAGATTTTGACCAAAATGATTTCTCCCCAGCCACCCCCCCCCCCCCCCCTTGCAGTAACTACTGCTCCCAGCCTCATTTTGCTCGAGCACTTATGCCTCGCTGGTTGTTATAAGTTCTGCCACGTCCTAGCCTATTTTAGGTGTCTGTGAGGGATGCTATCCTGTACTACTTCATACACTAATATGTCAAATGTCACCAGGTCGAGAGTTCCGCGTATGTTTATATTAATAAACATCGATCGCGATCATCATGAATCACGTGACATTAGTCTTAGCAATGGGCAGTTGCAGATGGGCATGCGCGTGGATGAGGGGGGCTAACAGAGAGAAAGAAGGAAGGGTTCTACACTAATATGACTGTGTGATCCGCAAGTTGAGAAAGTATAAAGGGTCGTTCGTGCCGCCTTTGATACGTGACAGAGATAACAATTGTGAGCGCCTTGAGCTCTCAGGAGGGAAGGCTCGTTATAAATTCGCATTATTATTTTCCCCCGCAGTTAGATGTATTGCATGCTGGGGGCAATGTGTATTCAAAACTCATAAATAAATCATGAATTTCATTTAATTTGAATACGTGACGAAAAAATAAACTTGAATGTTCAAGATCTTAGCATATGCATGTTACATGCACTGTACAAAAACAAATTATAGTTTGAATATAAGAATTCTGTAACAACAATGGTAACTTAAGTGGGTTTCCATAGAAACTACAAGAATAGACTGAGGTGGATTTTTCAGTTTTTAATTCGAAAGTAGTATCACGCTGGTAACATGTTTTAGAGAACGAAAATAACTAACGTATCACGAGAATCTTAGGTATACAGAACTACAGTTAGTTAGTAATCATATATTCGATACTGACATTTCCTTGTGGAGTGGTCGAAGAATGTCTGCCAATCTACTCGTGTGGTGCTAAAATAGAAATAAACTTTATCATCATCGCAAAATTCTCCGAACTTAATTTACTTGATTATTTCATGTGCTCTGTCCCTGTCTGGCTGCCTGTCTGTCTGTCTGTCTGCCCGTCCGTCCGTTTCTCTGTCACGCTGTCAGTCTCTCTCCCTATCTGTCTCTCCGTCTGTCTGTCTGTCTGTCTGTCTGTCTGTCTGTCTGTCTGTCTGTAGCTCTCTGCCTGTCTTTCTGCCTCTCTATCTCTCTCCCTCTCTGTCTGTGTGTGTGTGTCAAATTATTTATCTAACTCAGTGAACATATTTATTTTAGCCCCGTTCATTGATAAAAATATACCAACAAGAAAATATTCGTAAAACAAAAAGTTCCCAACTTCCAACTACAATCTGAAAATTACGCAATCGAAAGTTTTCCTCTGAAGATAAAAATGTACTACACCCAGCCTTCCATTACGTCATAATATGTTGTTCCTATTCACATTCAGGGCCGTAGCTTGACCAAATTGCCGGGGGGGGGGGGGGCAGAACTTTGTCTTTGGGCAATCATGCATCTAAAATTTAGAAAGGTGCTGATTTACATAAATTTGCATACAATTTACATGATATATATTTTAGCATACACAATTAAATATGATATGTAAGGCCAGAAGAAATAAAAATGCTGGTCAATGGGTAACCTAACCCATCACATTGGGTATGTAGGTCGATTTCATTTTTTCCCAATGCTTGACAAGGATATACAAGGACAAACCATATATAATGTTAGCAAAATATTTCAGGTCGAGTTTAGATAGAACTTATTCAGTCATTTGGATACTATCTCATGCAATTTGTCTGCATAGCTACAGTTAGGACATGTGTGACATATGTCTACATAGACCCTCACCAAACGCGCGTAACCTCTGACCGGTTGACTGAAAAGATGACATCATCGATCCTCTCATTAGCTACGTGTATACTGTATATCCCGATGACGTGACGGGAAATTAACTGCTCACTGCATGCCACTGCTCACTGCCGTGTATCGCACTGACGCGTAACGGTTCAGACCTCCAGACAGATCGGGTCTTGTAGTAACTCAGGCTGGTGACCGGGATGCTTTTATTTTCTGTGATGATACTCCTGTACACACTGGTGAACTTATCAATTTTCGGTAAGTGTTATTACGAAATTCAACATATTTGTACAGTGTCAAGGGTATTTAAGTTGTCAAGTTGGCACTTGTAGCACTAGGCTAAATACTTTCCTTTTTACACAGATCATTTGCGTCAACACTCTCAATCATGTTTTTAATAGTGTCAAAAAAATCAGGACTGCCTTGTCAGGATAATGTATACGTAAAACACGTGCTTGACCCGTTTTCAGGTCACGTGACATAAAGTGCCGTGGAGTAGTCCTGCCTGTTGAACTTGATTTTGCATAATACGTACAGTCCATGCGTTATAGTTTGCGAACAGACTACGATTTTCGAACATTCGAAGTATGATTTGCGAACTGTCGAACTATTATACAATGGTACAACGTTACATCAGAATTACTCAAACACACAAAACAAACTTTCTCGTAGTAATTTTTTTTTATCAACTAATACCTAATTTTCCGTCTCTGCATTTATGCAATAGACCCACGTTGTGGTATTTTGTGGTCTACGTTGAACATTAGATGTAAAAAAAATTGAGTGGTTCCAATTACATTCAATTTTAGAATAGGTGGTCTGTAGATTTTTTATTTATTTATTTATTTTTTTTTCATATGTGAGTGTCTAGTTCATATGGTCTCTGTGTCATTGGCTTCTTCTCATCAGATGTACAGCCATTACAGATTGGAAGAACAGTTTTTTATTGTCTTTTTTTTCAGTTGATGTCAGTTTCCGCATCCACTATTGAAGTTCTTGCGAGACTTCACAATTTTCGCGATTTTCTTTTTTTTCTCGAATATGTTGGGGTTGGCGTGAAAAACTAGGTGGGGTAGGGTAACTTTTTTTATTTGGCCCTATGGAGTGAAAACAAATATATAGACAGGGAGGGGTGAAAGAAGCGACAAACGCATGCACAGCCTTCATCACGTGACGTGACATGGTAATGAATACTTTGTTTACAGATCGCTTCCTTTCTACGTATGATAGCAAACTTTTTGCTCACTTTTTCACTTTGTTTTTTTCTACTTAAAAATCATTGTAAAGTTATTTCATTAAATAAAAATCTCCATCTCACCAATTTCAGAGAGAGAACACGCAGCTCTATTCTACGCTGGTTGACTAGCATTAAGGCAACTATAATTAATACTGAATTTCTCATGATCTGTTAACTAGGGACAAGGCGCAAATTCATTTGTGTTATGTTTTTTGTTTGTGAACACCTGACCCCCCTCATAATGTAATGAGACCCTAAATTTGCACTTTATCAATTGTAATTATTTTCAATCAATTACATAATATTATGTATCAATTTATCTAATTAAGTTAACCTCTCTCCCCTCTCCGTTTGTACTTCCTGTATTTTTTGTGTGTATTGTTTTCCTTAGTTGTATTGTTGTCTTGCAGTTGTATTGAATAATATTTTTTTTAAAATTATCACTATAGTCATTTACACAATTTACGGTTAAGTATCCATGGTATTGCACAAAGGTAATGTTAAAGTCAATCGTTTACCTGTGCATAATATACATGTATCATGGAATACGCGAGAAAGAAAAAACTAATATATGACGGGTTCATTATTTATGTGGAGCAGAAGAACCTTGTCGCTCGATGTAAATAATATCGTGTGCTAAACGTAAAGTTTCTAAAAGTAAGTGAAAAGAAACTTGAAAGAGACCTGGGAGTTGGCCTACTGCAATGGCATAAAATGTATAAACAAATTCTCAAAGTCACAGTCGATAGCAAATCAAGAGAGTTTCAGTTTAAAATTCTGCATAATATACTGTACACAAACGAGAAAGTGTACAAATTAAACCCAGTAAAGTTCCCCACAAACCTCTGTAGCTTCTGTCATGCGGTCTCAGAGACCATAGAACACTTATTATATTATACCAGTATATTGATGGTGGAAATCGAGGGATCTGATTGGTCTAGACATCGAACTAGCGCGTCTAAAACGAGTGATAATGCACTGCTGGTACGATAATGCACTGCTGGCACGCGTCCAAATTTTGTTCGTCTACGAGCGTTGAGTTGTAGTCCGCCGTGATACTGATAGTGAACTCTTCGAATTGTCAGAGGAGGATTTTCTCTCAATGAGACAATATTTTATGAGAAATTATGAAGGAAATTTCGAAAGCATTGGTATACCATCCCCAGGGGGTGGTTTATTGCTTAATTTTACAACTGTAAACACACTATTGGTATATGGGAAGCAATAATAACTGTATGGGGCAAAGCACTTAAGTTAAGGGCTGTTCCTAGCAAAATCTGCCTAATTTTGTCAGACCCAGATGAGACACTTTTACTCAATTTCATAAGCCTTATAGTTAGAAAATACATTTACTACATAACTGTAAAAGAAAGGAATCCCTTCCTGTGTTTAGAGAACTGTACAACCAATTCAAACTACTTTATAAGTATGAACACTTTATCGCAAAGAAAAACCACAAACTCATACCTTTTCTAAAGAAATGGACCCCCTCATTCCATATGTATCATAAATGGTAATGGATTGCAATGTAAACATTGCTCTTTTGAGAACTGGAATGTAACATGACATGTATATCTTTACAAATAACACCCAATAAAATACCTTAAATTACAAAAAAAAAGTTTCCTAAAGTACTTTCAATTCAGCGTGGGGGCAACAGGCGATGGGGGGGGGGCCAAAATGTCTAGGGGGTAACGGGCCGGGGGCACGGGCTAGCGGGGCAAAAGTTCGGGAGCAATGGTGTGGGAGCAAAAGAACGGGGGGGGGGGGCAACGGGCCTGATTCCGGCGTCTCAGAGAGCAAGTTTTCCTCAAGTGGCCGTAAATTCAACACCATGCAGTGTTTACATTAGCTTGTCTATCTTAGTAAGCCGATAGCTTGCTTTCCGTAGTAATAAATAACTTAATTCAAGAAACTTCATTATTCAAGATCAGCCTCCTCGTACTAAAGCAATGTCTGGTAGGCTTTCTGGAAGGGCGCTATAGTAATATGTTCATCATCTAAATGTGTTGCTTTATCGTGCCACGCGTCACAACGAATGCAGTGTGAAATCTTGTTTGTTAACAGTGTGACTCACCAGTTACTTTCTAGGACCTGCTAGTATACTGTAGTAGACTCAACAATGCTAGAAAGTAGTACATCTACACTGTATGTACATCATGGTATACGTAATCTCTATTGTTTTGCTGCTCAATCACAGACATTTGGGATAGATTCAATATATAATTTAGGGACTTCGCTGGTACATCTACATATTTTGTCACTTTTTATTAGTTCTGTATGGTACTAGAATGACGCTAAATACACGCCGTCAACTTTTCCAAATATTTTCCAGTGTGGGCCTCCTCTGTGAGCACCCTCCCCACCACCGGAGATTTCACAACACGGAATTACCCTCTTCCCATATATTGGCAACTGGAGTAAGAGTCACGTAGGGGAGGAAGGAAGCTAACGATACCGTCAAGTTTTCTTATATTTTCCAATGTGGACTTCCTATGTGAGCACCCCCTCCCTCTCTGGGAATCCCGACATCACCCTGTGTTGTAAATCAATTTAGTGTGTATCACCCGTACCGTGTCATTTTTTGACTTGCTAACGGTATCTCTGATCTCATTGATTATTTTAGTAAGATCTAATATAAAAAATGTTAAATAAAAAAATAAATAGTGTTGGACGCATAGACTCATCTTATGAATGAAGGTCATAAAAATGGACATCATTCTTGTACAGAAAACGCCAAACTGTGTTAGATCACACCGTTATAGTTGTTTTCATGTACTAACAGAATGACCAAGAGGAAGATCTTTAATTTAAATGTACAACTGAAATTACAGTTCCCTTTTCAAATTTTCTCCAGTCAAAATCAAATGGAAACACTACCCATGTTTTTCTAACCACGAAAAGAAAACCAAGTGGCGCTATCGAACGATTTTTCATCTGTGGTCTAATTTTAAGTAAGTTGAAAACATACAACAAAGTTCGAGTTGCGTATAATAATTGTTGTAGAATTTTTTTTTTAATTTCTCCAGGCGGTGTAGTAGAAATTCTATGTTTGTTTGTTAATCAGTTATATCTTTTGGTGAACTTCTCCGGAATAGTATTTTTCAATTTTGTTTAAGAGAGTATTAGATAGTAGTAAATGTTTATGTACAGTGTGCTTATTCATCATGTACCATGATTCTCTCAAGTGCAGGCAATGAAGAGATATTCTTTATTAATTAATGTTATTACACTTGTTATGTTTTCCCAGTGTATTTTTTTAATATGGGCCTTGAGCCTGATCCAAACAATAAATAAATAAATAAATAAATAAATATACCAGTCCTGTCTGACGACATATTGGCCACCATTTCTGCACATTTTAATTGTCAAGATGAACCACTACGTTTTTAACTCACACACGTCACTGCCAATTCGCAAGCGTCCCGTGCGAATCGCGTTCTATATATTTTGAAGCATAAACAGACGAACAGTAGCGTTGCATGTACGTACCTGTTCCACATAGTTTACTGTATTGCTTCGTGCATGGTGTCCCCGTTGTGACCCCCTTGTTGTCGCAGTATACGTGGAGAGAATGACACATACACCTTCCATGCTTTGTCCCGACCGTCACTACCAATCATATCCTGCCTTGCTGAACAGAACTATTCGACATGCTATTTTGAGTACATATTTGAATGAAAACAATACTTTGTCGGTTACGGCGGTGAAGCAGGGTTATAGTCTCTCACGTATTGTTCGCAACCACTCAAACGTAGCTAGTCCAAATCGACCTTGTCAACGGTAGAATAGTGTTGCTTCCTCACTACTATGATTGACCCAACTTCAGTCATTGAAACCGACACACCTTTTCCTTTATTACAAAGAATAAAGAAACTGCTTTAGTTTCGAAATGTCCAGGCATCCGGGGACTTCGCAATCGATGAGATAATTATGATGTTATTAGTTCCACTACACACGTGAGGGTGACCTTCGACTGTAAGTCTGACTGCCACATCTGATTCAGCAACTTAACTGTTTCTAGGAAAGTATTTTTAAAGGTGGCTTTGCTATATTATAAAACCAAAATCCGACAGATGGAAATTATTCACTCTGATTTTGACAGTACATGGGAAGCCACAGGTTGACATGCAGAAAAACATGACACTTATTCAATTTATAGCAGTGCTGAGTGTCCTTCTTAATTGGTTTTCAGTAACAGGTGAAGGTGACCGATTCTTGGTATGCGAAGGCTGTAATTTCACTCATACTATTAGAGAGGTAGGTTTGTGTTATAACTAATTTCGAGGTGAGAAGATAGCACACTTTGTAATATATGGACGCTTTTATGCGCATTCTTGCGTTTATACGACCTGCTTGAACTCCGTGTCAACTATCCTTTCACACTATTACTGCAATCACAGACCGCTAGAACAATCTAATGGTAGGGGATATATAGACTGTAACACAGATATACATAACCAGATTCTAGTATTTCAATGGCGTAATTTCATAATTTCTCTCTAAATTTATTTATATCTTGGCTATAATAGTGTTCTTTTGCCAAAAAGGGACAAAATATGTACTGTATGTTCTATTGCTGGTTCGATATTGAGGACGACAACGAAACACATTGTTGAAACAGAGTATCTTTGTATGGGCATCAGAATGCCGGGGGGACGAGACTTTCGCTTTAATTCTGTGGAAGAATTCACGTACAATGTCTTTAATATTCAACACCCTTCCCAATTTCATCTTACAGGATTCAGGAATTGACACCGAAGTAGTGACACTTTCCTCCGCTGATATGTCCGACCACCACATCTTAAACACATCTATTGCAACCGGAAACACGGTGTGTATATCGTAAATTAAGTTGTTATGCTAACTTAAAGTTTGTTTGTTTTTAATCGGGGATATTACATTCTTGTTCCAAAGAACCAGGCTAGAAAAGTTAGAGACAGTTGAACTTTTTTTTTCAATTGAAAGTATAGCTTTATAAGACGGTTAACTTCAAATGTGTCATGGATAATTATTAAGTTTGGAGTGATGTGATCGGTGACGTCATGATGACGGTATCGAGATTCAAACCACACCTTTCGCGATTCGTGACACATGCGATGTGCAATAATCAAGACACGTGGGAATATTTATTTTTAGAAAATGTACATGTTACTCAATCCAGATCAAGTCCGTTATTGTATTAAAGACAAAAATAACGGACATACTTGCTTTTAAATTACAAGTTTTATGTCAAACTTGATGGACTTCTGCATGTTTTAGTGGAGACTTGGAGTTGTTACAACCTATTCGTTGATTTGTCACGGAAGTTTACGAATTGGGGTTTCGTTTTCTGAAGGCGACAGAATATTGCCATTCCGTACCATAGGAATTAAACATTTGTATGCGATGTGTGTGTGTGTGTGTGTGTGTGTGTGTGTGTGTGTGTGTGTGTCTGTGTCTGTGTCTGTTTGTCTGCCTGTCTGTCTGCATATGTATGTCTGTACAATGTACAAAGTATGTATGTATGTACTAGTATGTATGTATGTATGTATGTATGTATGTATGTATGTATGTATGTATGTATGTATGTATGTATGTATGTATGTATGTATGTATGTACGTATGTATGTATGTATGTATGTATGTATGTATGTATGTATGTATGTATGTATGTATTTATTTGTATGGGTTCGTGTATATGCGTCCCTTCTGTGATACTTATATAAGCTTCACGTGACGATATTTAGCGTCAGAGAAAGTTAGAAACGAGCGTTTACGAAATATTATCCGAACCCTTCCGAAACACCAGATAAATCATACTAAGTGAGAAACTACAATAATTATTTCGTTTTCAATTTCAGGATAAAAGATTTGCCGTCTCTCCCCTGGGAGTGGTATATGTCGCAAGACTCCTAGATCACGACATTCAATCAGAATACAATTTATCAATAGGCGTTACAATCAGGGTAAGAGTCGTCATTCTTTTGACGTTTCCACAAATCCTTTTACAATTAACCGAACAGTGTGTGTGTGATACTAGAGTTTTTATCACGTGAAATGTTTACAGCATAGACACTTTTGTGTATGCTCAGACCACTATTAAACGTTTAAGTTGTCTGAGATATATAGTTGCAGCAACTGTGGAAGTTACAAAACGGAAGCGCAACCTCAATTGTCAACACTGTTAATCTGATCTGGCGAGACATGCAAATGAAAGTGGTTGTCCTATTTGTTCTATGACGTCACGCACCTTACGGTATATATTGTTGTTATCGCCTCAAACCACTCTCTAGTTGTGACCATATATAGAGTCAACTCCTCACTGAATCGATCGGTCAACGTGATTTTTATTTATGCTAGTCTTTTCCCCTTTGTATATTTGAACAGTTTGCGACAAACCAGTCTGTAGCTAACTACAATGTTACTTTGAGGTTGCTCATCGATGACGTCATCAACTGGCCACGAGTCTTCAATGAATCGTGTGCTGTAAAAAACAGGCAAAATTCGGACAAGGTAAGCTCGTGCCTCAATTTGTCATACAATCTGACAATTTCGACCCAAATGGATGGAGGATGTTTTGATTCTTTATTTACTTATGTCCGATATGTCCACTGTTCACGATATCTGTCTTGACGAATTTAAACGTTTTCTTAAAGGTACACTGGCTGTAACTGGTGGAGACTGTACTTTTTTATCAGATCTGAAAATTGTTATAACGCAATAATTAGATATTGTAGATATTACGTAGAGGTTGATTTTATCAATATGTAGAACAGTAAGAGTTGCAATAGTCTTCTCGTTGGGGGCGCTTATTTTAGGATAAGGACCCATAAACCAAGTTGAATGGCTTTATTGTACCGTGTTAAGTTTACAGCTCCAGAAATACGTTTACTCACCGGTGATTCAATACAGTTCAGGGTGTATGGTATTATGAGTAAGTAATCATATTTAATACAAGAGTTTCAAAAACCCTTCCAACTGAAGCTAGTGCAGCGTTAATGCCGCGTGTTCTAATATCATCGCATATACATGTACAAATGTAAGATTACATGTTCCACAACACATATAGGGCTGAGGTGTACCTGTTTGGCGAGACATATTTAGAAGTGCTGTAGTCAGGAGTGCAAATTTTGTTCCTTATACTGAATAATGCCATAGCATTGTTGGGGGTAAAGAACAAAACAAAAACATACCACTGGTACTGGTAAATCAAGGTAACGTGTCAGTTTACTATTGGATATTGACCGGCGTATACTCGTAATATTAAACTACACTTTTAAGCAGTTTCTTCTTTGTTTTGCAGGGTTTACTGTACAAAATATTGGTTGGAAAAAATAAGACACCCATAGAAGAGTATTTTAGCGACGATAATATATACAATGAATTCGCTGTGGACACAAATAACAGTAACTGTAAGTATAATTCATCATGATAAAATTTTTACCCTTGTTAACACTGATAAGATGTTATTGTAAAAAAAAATAATCATGGCATTATTTTACCCTAATGAACATATCTAATGTGTAGAAAACGAAAGACATTTTGTCCAAACTTAATCTACAGCATATAGGACATCAAATTGGGTATTATTTTGGTAACGTGATGCTTCGTGTGTGAATTAGACATAGCCCCTTTGTGTAATGGCTATGATTGGTACAATCGATCCCAGATTCTCACTTTATCTTATCAGTGGAATCATGAAGAAATTAATGGGCTAAAATCTAGTCTAAAAGATCTAGTTGTTGGTCTGCTTATATATGGAACCACTCGCTACCCATGTCTGGATGGCATCTGTAGTAATTCCATTTCCAAACCAAGTCTTGTTGCAGCCAATCACGTCATAGTATCCAGTTTACTGACATGGTCGGGCGGCATGAAAACAGCCACAATGTACAAACGTGTTTGATCAAAATTATCAGACATCTCCCTTACTGTTTATAATCTACTAAAACTGTTATGCTTTGCTTGTCTACGATATGTATGTCCAAAGAAATGTTCACAGGCCAAAACGTCTCGTGAAGTAGGCTACTTGATTTTAGTAATAGTCGAATGACCACATTTCAAGAACATTGATTCTTAACTAAACCAAGAGACTAAAATTAGGAAACAAAATTTTGAAATTCTTCTAATTAACTAGGGTCATTCAAATGTACGTGAACATATCACGTGGATAGATTGGATACTTATAACGTGTTCGAAGGACCATAGGTGTTTAATTGTTTGTGTAAATACATGCATACCAATTAAGTCTATTAGCATATATTTGCCATTTTCGAGATTTCCTGTTTCGAATCTCGTTGTGTTCAAATATAGCTTTATTGCTATGTTTACAAAGGAGTTCAATGTATTTGACTACACAAAGTAATTAAACAATCATGTTACGTTAACAATTGTTCATTGTTCATTTTTCACAATATAAAATAAAACAACCACATCAGTGTTTCATACTTTTATGTGCAGAAAACTAATGATATAGATATGAACTTGTTTTGGACATTTAAAGTTTTACTCCATCCGTACAATGTCTACCTGACAGTTCGTATATTCCAACCAATTCCCCAGGAGATGTTCGGGTAATCCGACTGATTACTGAAATTGATAATTTTTTTTGCTATGATTGTACTTATTTTAGGTAATGCACGTCTCTATACGACAACTAATCTTGGAGAAAAGATGTCCTTGTTTAAGGATTTTCGCCATTTTAAGATTGAGTGTACTGGCACAATGAAAACTTACCCAACCATCACAGGTTTTCCACAGGTAAAGGAATTTGGCAGTAGAATAATATTTTCCAAAAATGTACACTAGGTACAGAATTTTACTGATTCTTTAATATTTTGTTGTTCTTCATTCTATTTTATCTCATTTCAATTGATTGTATGTATGTATGTATGTATGTATGTATGTATGTATGTATGTATGTATGTATGTATGTATGTATGTACGTATGTATGTATGTATGTATGTATGTATGTATGTATGTATGTGTGTGTGTATGTATGTATGTATGTATGTATGTATGTATGTGTGTATGTATGTATGTATTTATGTGTGTATGTATGTATGTATGTATGTATGTATGTATGTATGTATGTATGTATGTATGTATGTATGTATGTATGTATGTATGTATGTATCGTTGTTTGTATGTACCGTTGTATCTATACTATTGTTCAGATGTCTGTCAGTTTGGTCTATTACTTAGTTAGCATTATTGTTGATGTCCAAATGTTCTTTTGACATACGTATATGTGCTTGATTATTCTTTACAACGGTAGTTTCATCTGTTCTTCCTCTCTAGAATGACATTGCAGTCGTCAACAATCCATTTGTTGACCAGCAATGGTTTGAAGACGGACATCGTCATCATATCGTACTCATTATAGGATTGTTACATATGTCGACCACACCCGACATTGGCACGTGCCAAGTGGTGTATACACCGCCAGGGGAGTCAGAACAACACTTGCCATTCAGGGATGAAATTGAAATAAGTCCTCAAGGTATTTCTTCTTACAAAGCTGAGATCATTTCATCAATATTGACGCGTTTGTACATATGTCCAAGGCTGATATGTGCCTTTACACACTGAAGATGAACCAAGGCGTGAAACACCTGTAATAACGTTAACTTAATTTCAATTCCTAGGATTAAAATAATATCCTATTACCAACTCTTATACTTTGTAAAAATTCTTAGTCGATAGGACAGTTCTAGAGATACCGCGCTTCAAATTAAATTTTCAACAACAAATTCAAATCATACAATGTATTTATTCTATTCAATATACAATGATTTTAGAATTAATTTTCCCGCCATAGTTAATACCTGAAACGTCATATTTATGGGTGAATGAAAGACGTTCATGTACCAATCAGGTCGGGTCACATTTTAAAAAAAAGGGGGGTTATTCAAATTGATAAAGAAATTAAATATATCGTGGTCTCATATTTTTAAACGATTAAAAATTACATAAATTGCTAAGAGATCAATAGCTCCAATATTGTATATACGGATACTTATGCATCTTTATCAACAAAACATTAGCCGAGTTAATCGTTGGGTTTAATTTTCGGTATTTGGTAAATCCGACTAAATCCTGGAACATATGCATTGTTTAGCATTGCATTTATCGTTGACTTCATTGAAGGAAAACAAAATTTGGGATTTGTGACTGAAAAAAAAACGCAAAGGAAACATTACTCTCAGCACTGGTTCGTCCATTATCAAATTATGTTGACTTTTAATGTAATTTTAGCGTGCTTCATTGGCTTTCTCTCTGCAAATTAATACATCGGTCTGCTAACATTATCTCGGATTTTATTTTCAAAATCAGTCCTCTGGAGATGTGTCTGTTGTATACATGTGAAATGTATAGTACCAGATTAACAAATATTATTATAGTAAGTGTACAACTGAAAACCCTGTAAAATTGTCTTTCTCCAGGCTGCCCAGTTGGAAAATATGGTTTGAAGTGTGAAGAAGATTGCGTGTGTCAAAATGGCGGCACGTGCCATCCTTTTAACGGTGCATGTAAATGTGCGGTTGGCTGGACAGGTCCTGCTTGTGACATAGGTCGGTGAAGTGGATTTTATCTAGATTTTACACAACTTAGAGTGAGGTTCTTAAGAATTCTTATTACCAAAATAGAAACTAAGAGACGGGATAATTATGTCTGCTAAGATAAGATGTATTACAGTGTTTATGCAAATGAGCTTATCAAGATGCAAATTTATGTGCAGACCAACTCGGTCCATTTTGTTTAATAGCTCGTGGTATATCCTCTTAAATTAGTTTGGGAAATTTGTGAAAAATGATAACATTGTCACAGTACTGATGTTATAACCTTTGGTCATGTGACTGAATTGTTACCTTTTACTTGATTTCAGCGATCACAGATACTGAACCGAAGATAATCCGTGCCATATATGGTGGAATAATGAGAATAGTGTGCTATCACTATAGTTACGCGGTTATGGATCATCACCAGGATGTCACATGGTACCACAACGGTAACGCACTAGACGAAGATGACGATGAACGTTTTAACATGAAGCAAATCGGTGAAAGGTATTAGGATGTAAAAAAAACACCCCCACCCAACCCCAACCCCACCCATTCCCCAACCGCACATCTTCTCACGCTATATTTTACATTATTTTAAAACGGGAAATACCCCAGATGTTATAGATGAAGGATGTCAACGACACTCACAGGAGATTATGGAGTTCGTGGATATAGGTACAACCACGGCAGAAAATGTGTCTCCTGTCAACTCCAATTTGTAATATTACAATGTCGTACTTAGTACCTGTATTCATAAATTTTACAAGTACACTGTAGAAAGCTTCGATACTTAGTTAAACCAATATTGCAGAAAAATAAAAATTGAAACGTGCTTGTGAATTGTTCGTTAAACCGTAGAATAAATTATAAACTTATTGGACATAATGGTGTGAAAAGGTGATGCTTGGTGTAACAACATTAACACCATTAGAGTTTGTAATAGCGAGTCTTAGTTTATAGTGTAACTATTTTTTGTATATACTGCTAATGACAATAACCGAACGTTGTATATTTCTCCATTCCACAGTCGGTCATCATTTACTATATCAATGGTTCATGACAATGACGCTGGTATCTACGAATGCGAGTCTAAGGGGTCCAGTGAGCAAAAATACAGGGCGTCTGCAGAGCTTATAGTTATAGGTATGAAGGGTCTACAACGTCATGGTGTTGATTGCATACTTCAGTGCTGTACAGTCTAAAATCTTTGAATGTTTACATGTTCAAAGTTAGTATGTCTGATAACAAGTTAAGTGGCTACCCATCCTCCAATGATCACATAGTTCAGTAACCTTAAAAAGTTTTTTAAAAAGTTAAAGTAAAGTTAAGTTAAAGTTTCGCACCTTAATGCAAACATTCATGTTTTGAAAGGATTTAGAAAAGTACTTGTGTAGTTTTATATTTAGTGTCTTCGTAATTGTTTATGTAGTCTGTCGGAGAACAAAGAGAATTGTGGATTTTAACTAATGTTACATAACTGTGCCTATTCAAATTTGCAAAGATTGTAGTTCCGGGGTAACACATGTCAAGAAGCGTGCAACTGTCAACATGGCGCTTCATGTGACAGACACGATGGATGCCTTTGTGAAAGTGGATGGAATGGAACCACTTGTTCAAAAGGTAAATTTAGCATCCATATTGACATGTCAATTGTTCATCTGTCTGTCTGTCTGTCTGTCTGTCTGTCTGTCTGTCTGTCTGTCTGTCTGTCTGTCTGCCTCTGTTTCTATCTGTCTCTGTCTCTCTATCTCTTTGTCTCTTTATCTCTGTCTCTGTCTCTGTCTCTGTCTCTGTCTCTGTCTCTTACTCCCTCCCTCCCTCCCTTCCCCTTCTCTCTCTCCCTCCCTCCCCTTCTCTCCTCTCTATTCTCTCTCTCTTTCACTGTCTCACTCACTGTGTCTTTCTCTGTCTCACTCACTCACTCACACACTCACTCACTCACTCACCCACCCACTCTCCGTCTCTGTCTCTCTGTCTGTGTCTCTGTCCTTGTCTGTGTTTCTGTCTGTCTGCCCCCCCCCCTCTCTCTCTCTCTCTCTCTCTCTCTCTCTCTCTCTCTCTCTCTCTCTCTCTCTCTCTCTCTCTCTCTCTCTCTCTCTCTCTCTCTCTCTCTCTCTCTCTCTCTCATATTCATGCAGATTTACAATTTATTTCAACCACCAAAATAACCGTAACATTCCATTCCCATTTCGCTCCAGATATTTCGAAGCCGTCAGTTATTTACTGTCCAGGAAATATAACGTTAGATCAAGAAAATGAAAACACACGTTTAACAGTCACGTGGAAAGAACCCATCTTCCGGGACAACGACAAAGGAAACCTGTTAATCGTGTCAAATTACCACCCTGGTGATGCTTTTGAATATGGAAAACATAAAGTCACTTACACCGCCACAGACAATGGAAATAATACAGCGACTTGTGCATTCCTTGTTGATGTGAGAAAACCAATGAAAGGTCAGACTTTAGATCATTCTGCATGCAGTGACACCACATAAGAAACTTCGCCTCAAAGTACTTTTTTGTACCTGTTATAAGGCTAAAGCCAGTTCCATTTCATGTATGCAAATACGTGCAGAAATAGTAAAATAATACCGGTAATCGATTTCTCAGAACGTTTGGTAAAAGGAAAAAATTTCAGTATATTTTGAGGCCAATCACAAGCCAAGTATGTTTATGCAAATCAGATGAAACTTGACGGATCTGGATATACGTCATCGTATTTCCGAGTCAATGACGTTGAATTATACGTCATCATACGGCTTACATCAGCATGAGTATGTATGTTGAGTATTGTTTGTGTGAACTGTGGTTTTCCTTCATACGATCATTGTTTGTTTTCATGATTGTCTTTGTATGTTTTTTTCTCTCTCCATCCATCCATTCGTCCGTCCATCCATCCATGCATAGGTCTATCAAAAGCCATTATATGTGTTCTATTTGTCTTGGCCTGTTTACTCCTTGTTGTGTGTATACTTGGTCCGTATCTTGGGTACAAATACAGACTAGAAATACAGACTCTGATTGCAGAAAGGTTTCGACCTTATGAAGATGATGGTAAGGTTAAAGGTCACGGCTGATGACCTTTTATTTTATTTTGATATCTACTTATACAATAAATAATTAGAAGTAAATTTATGAAATTATAAAATACCCGAACTAAGCAGACGGTGCTAAATTTGGAAAAAGAATTTCAGAATTTAACCGCGATAATTTGAAAACACTCAGAAAAGGGAAATCCTTCGATAGGTTGCTTGTTTGTCTGTCTGTCTGTATGTCTGTCTGTCCGTCTTTCTGTCTGTCTGTCTGTCTGTCTGTCTGTCTGTCTGTCTGTCTGTCTGTCTGTCTGTCTGTTTGTTTGTTTTTTCTTGTTTTTGTTCAATGTGATGATGTGGGAAGAGAAAATTGAGACAGATCAACATTTTGACTGATTCACTTTCCGAATTTGTTGTGTTTTCTATAGTTATATTTCATTTGATTTTGTTTTGTTTTGTTTCATTTCATTTCGTTTCGATTCGTCTGTTCCCTTCTTTTCCTTTCATTTTGTTTTAAAGTCGGTCTGAGCATAAACGCTTTTAGAACTTCAACGTTTGCTCTCTCACATCAAAATTTACATGCTACAAGACTTAGGGCAGTATTTCTCATGTGAAGATTTCACAAATTGTTGGTTTTTTCCCTTCCTCTATTCTGAAACAGACGGCAAACTTTATGACGCCTTTGTCTCTGTGAAAGGAAACACGCCGGATGAAAGTTTTGTTTACCGTATTCTTCTTCCAACTCTGGAACAACAGTATGGTTTTAGACTTTGTATTCATCACAGAGACTTTGTAGTAGGCACGGGTAAGTTTTTGAAATCACTGTATAGAAATTATTCTAACTCGGGACCATTTTAGTTTTTAACGAGTTGGATTTATAGAAGCGTACTTACAGGCTTTTCTAAATGTATGTATTTGTAAGACTCAGTGAAAGCATAATAATTAAAAGACCACAGTGTGACCATGTTACAATATTCCTGAATAATTTTGCATAAGATTGTTTTGCGGAGCCATCGAGAGCTATGAGGATGGGTTCTGCCCGTCCATCCGGCCATGTTATATATGACCTGGCCTTTGGATGGACTAGTTAGGCAACTATAACTAGCCATAATGATAGATGTCGATACAGTTCCCCGAATCGAAAATATAAACGATACATCCAGGGTAATATGTTAATTTTCAATGGGAACGGGTTAATAGTCGGATTCAAAAGTTCACGTAAATCTTTCAATTTTTTTGCAGCTACTGTCGAAAATATCATCACTTCAATCAAGGAGAGTCGGCGAACAATTCTTGTTTTGTCGCCAGCCTTTGTTGAAAGTGAGTGGTGCGATTATGAAGTCCTACAGGCCTATGAAGAAATGGTCTGTCGAAAACAGAAGCTTATCCCACTCATGTTCGAAGACATCACAAAACTGAGGAACATCAGACCAAGCTTACAATCAATTCTAAACACCATCACCTACGTTATATGGCCACGAGAGGGCGTTGAACAGGATGTTGAGAAATTCTGGAAACAGTTAGTGAGAGCTATGCCGCGGAAAAGGAACCCAAATAAGCAGACGATTGCACAAAGGACAAAACATTTCCGTCATTTGATTTCGAAACACGTTCTCAACTTTCTCAGAACCCTTTTGGTTTGTTTTAGAAAGAGGGCGCGGTTTCGAAAATACAGCACAGAGTCAGATTCCAGTGTTGAAGACAATGTGCCGTTGATGCAGGAGGCTGAACTTTAACTATCCATTGCAGATAGATATATATATAACATATCTATATATCATAATATGTCGTTTGCGAAAGATGACGAGATCTCCAGTAAAACAGAGTGTCGACAAGATCCGAACGAGGTACGGTCCAACGATTACCATACCGTGGTTATTGTCAATTTCATTTTCTATACTTTAAATATATTATATTAATTAATTGGGCATTTACAGCAGGTGCTTCATATCACATAAATCGAAATGTAATACTTACTGCATTGTTTTCATTTCTGATAGATTCAGAAATCGTTAGATTCCCAAAATAATACATTCGAAGCTCGATAGCTGCAATCTCAAGCTGGACTTGTTATTGAAAAATTTTAGCAAAACTGCATACCGACTTTCATTTTTTTTTCAAATACTCACCAAGGTCACCTATATAACAACAGATAAGTGCAATGTGAAATTCTATATTGTTAGCTTGCTTCTTACTCTCTGCCATACGGACTTACAATTAAAATCGACTGAGACGTTATATAGTAAAACTTCGAATTCAGACATGATTTCTTTATACTTTATTTCACAACGCAGAGGAGTGTGTCGGTTATATAGACATATTTCAACAACTTAGACACCCGTCAAAATTTTCAAATAACGTTTTACAAGTTACAAAATGTGGGTGTGTATGTAAGCTGTCAAATATTTGACATGTTAAAAGGTCGTGCCAGTTGTTGCAAATTACCGCCAGCTCGCCAGCTCAGAGGGATGTGTCAGTTTTTTTTTTAAAAGTTTACGAATTAGAACAAGTTCTCTTAGAAGTGTCAGCTGTTGTACAACTCAGTTATCTGTGCAAGTTCTTTTTTACAACAATTTAGGTTATGTATGCGGTTTTTAATACATCACTAGCACCGTAAAACTTTCATATTTGGAACGTTACCCATGCCAGGGAGGTATAACACTGAAAATACCCAAATATTCAGAACAGAATGACGTCAATGCAAACTGAGCTGATGGTCTGAGTATTCCATGGTAGTCTAGATAAATATGATATATTTGTCGTAGTTGAATTTTATGTTCCTTACAAATACTTGAAGAACATTCTTCAAGTTTCGAGACATAACTGAATATCTACATTACATGTAGTTGTTGGAATATCGATCTATTTATTTTAAAATGAGAAGAAAAAAATCGAATCATCAAAATCAGTAATGTTACAGACTTAAAAGATTGCTGTGCGAAAAGTGACTGTACATATGTCTAGTCATGAAACACTGACGTAGGGTACTTGAATTAGATGCAGTTAATTTTTCATTTATATCAACACATTTCTTAATAGAATACTATACTTTTATAAAAACACTTGAAAATTTGTACAAAAAAAGGCTTGTGTATAACTGTGAACAGATTTCATATTCCACACAATCTCTTCTGAACAATGTCATCGTTAGCAAAGGTTAAAAAAAGAGAATGAGAGTTACTTATATTGGCTAGGTTAAAAACTAATCGTAATCCTCTTTCTCCAACTTGAGTTCAAAGAAATACCCACAAGCGAAGAAAGAGTGAAGGAAATGTCAGAAATGGGATGCGATCCCATGCCTCCATATGAAGACCAAAACGGCCGGACACTTCTGAAGTATAAGGTTCCGTTCTACCTTGGGTCTAGTGCCGCCCCCTTTTTTATTATTAAATGTCAGGCCTAATCGTTTGCCTTGTGAAAACAGGAGTTAACATTTCTGGTTACATTGGAGCGTTAGACCGCTCGGTCATTCTGACATTTCCGTTTACAGACAAATTATTCCATTGAATAATAATGGAGAAGACCACTTTAGGGAATACAAACTTTAGTATAACATAAATTTAAATTTCGCGTGATTGCAAGAAACGCCAAATTGAAATTTTTCACCTCGAAGTGGTCTAGTGTTGCATTATGGGAGCAAGTAGACATGTGTACACCATAAAGAACCAGATTTAATGTAGAAAAAGATGTAGAGACAGAGGGTCATTCATATTCACCTCTGGAAGAATGTCGTGTCATGGCCGGTTCCCTAAGTGACTTTCGACATTCAATGTGCACATGAAAAAAATCATAATCTGAGTATTAAAATACACACGATATAATTGTTTTCGTATTGGGTATACACTTCTCATGACAGATTTCCCTTTTTGAAACAGGTGCACTACTTCGTGAGTTCAGAAGTCAAATCATGACGTCATTTCCCGGTGCTATCAAGGGTGTGTCGTCAAAATCGACGCTGGCATTTGACATTTTTCTCGTTCTTGCACCTGGACCATTCTCTCTCTTACATCGCTTCGAGATATTTCTTAAATATGTCCAAACACATGCAGGAAATGTCGAAGAAGTATTTTGCAAGGTTTCATCAAATCTAACTGGAGCTACCTCCCCGCGAGGCTTCTGCTTTCGTTTCCTCGGCATTGCCTTCACAAGTCGTTTCCAGAACTTGTCAACATCCTTCGCGTTGACATTATCGCCCTCTCCCGGCCATGATATGTAAGTGATGGTGTTGAGAATGGACTTTAAACTTGGTCGGATGTTTCCCATTTTAGTGACGTCATCAAACATTAGTGGGATCAGTTTTTGTTTCAATCCAATCATTTCTCTGTGCGCCATTAAAACCTCATAATCACACCACTCACTCTCTACAAAGGCGGGAGACAAAATGAGAATAGTTCGACGACTGTCTTTGATTGACGTGATAATGTTCTCAACAATGGCTGAAAGAAAAAAGAAGAAATCACACTTAGGTTTATAAAAAGAAGAAGCTAGAAATATAGCTTCTAGTGACGTCTTTGCGTGGTGTTATTGACTTGCACATGCGCTCCTGAGAACGGTGGCGATTTAAAGGAACCGATCACGTTTACGTACATGTAATGTGGTGGAAGCGTAAGATTGGTCATGAAATATTTTGTTTTCTGACAAGCCTTTTACATTATTATTTGGTATTGTGTTGTGTTGTGAGCATCTTCAGTTGTTGACATCATGTAAAGTCTTTGATCTCTCAAATTTGGAAAATTAAACTTTGGAAGCTTAAGCACTTGTCCATGAGATCTTGATGTAATGTTTATTACCCTCCTTGTAGAATAACTGACGTCAGTCACTTCCCCCTATTATGAAATATGTATGGTGAAGACAAAGTCGGTATGTAGAATAACTGACGTCACTCTGACACTCACCTTCCCCTATTATGAAATCTCTATGGTGAAGACAAAGTTGGAATCCGTATTTTTTTTCTAGAGTTGGTAAAAGTGTTCTGTAAACAAAGACTTCGTCTGGTGTGTCTCCTTTGACTGACACGAAGGCATCGAAACGTCTACCGTCTAAGAAAATGAAAAGTTCAGAAAAATAGATTTTTGAAACTGGAAATGACTGACCAATCAGGGCAAGGCCTTATACCAATAAATGTAAACTGTATACAGTAAAGTTATTTGTTTAATTGCTTTAATCTTTGCTCTCGCGCTCTCGCTCTCGTTTGCTTTATTTGCCTGAGTTAGTATCAAGTCTCGTTATTCTATTATGCAAAGCATTTTTTCATATATTATATAAAACTCCTTATTTTGTTATGGTTCTGAATACTTGTTAAAATCCTGTTACATGCGTAGATGACGTTCAAGAAGTGTGACGTGTTCCTAAGTGTTCTTAAGCTTGCAGAGAATAATGGAGATCTTTTCGAAGGAAATATTTACCAAAGTTATGTTATTTAAAAGTGTCATGTATGAAACTACTGGTTTTCAGATCTCACAATATATTGCTTTTTGTAGCTGATTTTGTTTATTTGTTTCTTTGTCAGTAAGCTTATGTCTGTTTTCTTATTTTTTTATCTTTTTTATTTATTTATCTATCTATCTATCTATCTATCTATCTATCTATCTATCTATCTATCTATCTATCTATCTATCGATCGATCGATCGATCGATCGATCTATCTATCTATCTATCTATCTATCTATCTATCTATCTATCTATCTATCTATCTATCTATCTATCTATCTATCTATCTATCTATCTATCTATCTATCTATCTATCTATCTATCTATCTATCTATCTATCTATCTATCTATCTATCTATTTATTCATATATTTATTTATTTACTTGTTTGTTATTGTTTTATACACTGACCAATATGTACGTTCTGTCATGATCCCTAACTTGCAACAAAATCCAACTATATGTACGCCCACCAAGATACTAGTAACCGAGGTATATTTCACATAATGTAACAGGAACTTACCATCATCTTCATAAGGATGTAACTTGTCAGCTATTAAGGTCTGGATTTCGTGTCGGTATTTGTACCCAACGTAAGGACCAACTACACAGAGAACACACAGCAAGAAACCTAAAGCTGATATCCCACCAATTACAGTCTTGGGAAGACCACCTGGTAACAGTAGGATTAGAATGCAAATTAGTTTGTATGGTCTGTTCTGATATCCAATGTCCCGAAAGATACCAAAAGTATGTATGAATACGATTATTAATAAGTAGTGCAGAAGCTTATCAACTACCATTACGTGAAGCAAAGGACTCTATTTCCTATTGTTATGATTTTCTTACGGTTTAGCATTTGCTTTTCAGTGAATTACAAGGGAAGCAAAGATGTGTGTAGCAGAATATCACACATTTTCGAACCTGTTGCTGTCAGATAGAACATTCTCGCGAGGCAGTACGAGAGCGTATTATTGTCGGAATTTAGTGGGCATTTCATATTGAAAACATAGAATTGTATGTTTTGTTATAAAGACCCAGTGGCCTTATTTGTAATTTTTCATCAGAATGGAGAAAAACAATTATATCTTACCTGACTTTTTAACATTAACTTCAAACTCACAAGTAGCCATGTTACCGCCCCCATCGACTGCCGTGTACTTGACCGTGTGTTTACCATATTCAAAATGGTCACCCGGGTGTGCATTGGTCGCCACGTTCAGCTGATTTGAATTGTCTGTTATGATTGGCTCTTTCCAAGTCGCTGTAAAATTGCTGTCTTTTGTATCTGGAGATAAAACTATGTTTGCTGGGCAGTCAGTAATCGTTGGCGCCTCTACGTCTGAGGATAAAAACATTTAAATTTCAATTCCATCAATCGTATTCCGCGTGACAAATTTGGCAGACATGGCATGCAAGTACCACCGTTACCTGGTGGCCACTACTTCCTCTCTAGCTCTAGGAGAGGGTGTGGGACTGAGCCCATATTGGACTCTGGGTAACCGAGGCTGGCATGTGGTTGCCCCAGAAAGAAACGGTGGTGGTGGGTATCATTTGGGTCTAAACTTCAAACATACGAACACTGTTCTTTCCTGTGCATTTTTGATTTATGATATTTCAAGTTGCGGGGATGTTCCTACGATCGGAGATTTTTGATTATCTGTGTGGAGCTTTAAATTTAATCAAGTACGATCATGGCTGGATGAATATTTCAGCTAAAATCTGCGTATTGCATGTTTCATTTAGCATAATTGGTCAAGAGGGCGCATTTTGTTTGGGGACAACACAAGACTCTTTTATAACTACAATAACAGCATCATCTCTCTTCCTGAGAAGGACACCGTGTTTTAGGCAATATTGCACAATACGTGTAAACGTCTTTAATATCCATAAGTGAACAAACCAAAAGACCACTTCTTACCCTGTGAGCAGGTGGTACCGTTCCATCCATGCGTACAAATACATCCTCTATACCTGTTGCATGTAGCACCATTCTGGCAGCTACAGATTTCTTCACACGTTTCTCCCCATTTATTTACGGAACAACCTGGATTTGGAAAATAAAACCGATAATATAATACCTTTAACTTTGTAGCAATAGTGTGTTGTGTTGTGTTGTGTTGTGATGTGTTGCGTTGCGTTGCGTTGTGTTGTGTTGTGTTGTGTTGTGTTGTGTTGTGTTGTGTTGTGTTGTGCTGTGCTGTGCTATGCTGTTGCGTTGCGTTGCGTTGTGTTGTGTTGTGTTGTGTTGTGTTGCGTTGCGTTGCGTTGCGTTGTGTTGTGTTATGCTGTGTTGTGCTGTGATGTGCTGTGATGCGCTGCTCTGTGCTGCGCTGTTCTGCTGTGTTGCGTTGTTACAAAAACAGGCCTTTGGAGAAACATTCTGAAATATAGAAAACAGTTGGCTCACTTTAGGGACCGGTCAGTTTCTTCGGCCTGGGGGGGGGCGGTGGATTGGTAGGGGGGGGTCACCCTGTTTTTGAAATTGGCAGTAGGGGGGGTCATGCTGTTTTGAAAATTGTGGATAGGGGGGGGGTCATTGTGTTTTAGATTGTGATGGAAGAAAAAAAAGCCTTTCTACAATGGCATATAGCCTTGTCTGAAATGTGGTACATGTCAATATTTGTTCTTGTCCCTGTTTCTTACATGAATTCTTTAACATTACTTATTAGTTCAAACCTAACTATACATATGCATATACATGTACCGGTATTACCTACCTACCACACTAGTTACAGAACATGTCATGTAAATGCTTGGCTGTTTCACAATCAATGCTTCGCTTATATTGCAGTTTGGGGCAAAAGTGAACTTGAAGGTTTCGTAATGGTAATTTTCATAGATAGTTTATAAATGAAGTGAATCTAAATTGTTCTACTCGTCATGCTATTGACACTACAAATCACCACATCTCATCAGATTTCAGTTACTATTATACACTAGGTATGACCACCTAAAGTTCTCTAACATACCGGTGACTTTATTATACATGCAATATTAATGCCCCTATATACTAATGTTACATTCCATTTTATGTGATATGAGAAACTCATTTTAAAAACGTTTTACGTTAGCTTTTCGAAGCTTGGATATATTACCTCAAAGGTTATGAATAATCTAAACATTGCCTTAGTATCTCAACCAAAAAATTCCAGATCTGCCAGGGGGAAAACCCCAAGGACTCCCTCACCCCCAGAGGTCACTCATACATTCAACCAACAATCAGATGCACCAACAACCTTTTTACTGTCATAATGGTATTAAACTTTTCTTAAATATTTTCACCCTATTCTAATTTAATATGATATTGTCTTTTCAAGATCTGAAACGTTTTTGCCAAGATAGTCTAAAATTGCCTTAAACTCCAAATCTCCCCTACCAATGATACTACCATTATAGATGTGCTGACCTTTACTACATGTATATAATGATGCCATTTAAACTTTTTTAAGAACATATTTCAACCCTTAGTGTAAGTTATAAAGAATAGTTTCTGATACTTGCTGTCTTCTAAAGCATGGATTAAGTTATTGCTTGAAAGGGTCTGAATAGCCTAAATATTGGCTTTAAGAGTAAAAATCCTCCAGGGTTTCTAGAGGGAGACCCCCCTCAGACCCACCACATGAGGTGGACATATCCCAGTCTCAAGCTCTTCCCCTCTTACTGTCAAGATGCTATCAAAGTATATTTCAAAAGTATTTCAACCCTATGTAGTTGCTTTTAACATGTTGGTGTTGTCTTGTAAGGCTTGGAAATTATTGTCTGAAAGGGTCTGAATAGTCTCAAAATTGACTTTTCAGAGTTAAAAACCTCCAGGGCTTCTAGGGGGAGACCCCCTAGGACCCCCCCCCCCCCCACACACACACATGAGGTGTACACATCCTAGTCTCAAGATCTTCCCCCTACCTCTTACTGTCAAGATCCTATCAAACTATATTTCAAAAATATTTCAACCTTATGTAGTTGCATTTTACATGTTGGTGCTGTCTTGTAAAGCTTGGAAATTATTTTCTGAAAATGTCTGAATAGTCTCAAAATTGAGTTAAAAAGATCCAGGGCTTCTAGGGGGAGACCCCCTAGGACCCCCATAACAGATGTACATATTCCCATCTCAAGCTTTCCTACCTTTCACAGCCAATATGCTATTAAACTCCTTTTCGAATATATTTACCCTGTGTAGTCAATAATTATAAATATGATAGTGCTAACCTGGGATCTTATAAAGTAGATGCAAGACAGTCAAGCAGTCCACACTGAGTCATGATAACAAAATACCTGTCATGCGAATATTATATATGGGGGGGGGTCATCATGTTTTAGAATTATGTGATAGGGGGGGTCAGCCAGTTTTTGGTTTTACAGATAGGGGGGGTCAGTGACTTTTTGTCGGCCCGATTTAAGAATCCACCGCCCCCCCCCCAGGCTGGAGAAACTGACCGGTCCCTTATGCCATAGAGTATTATTGAAAAAATACTGACTGCTAGGTTGTATGCATCAACAGTCATCATGTTGGTTTACTAGGCATGGTCCACAGCTACATAGAAATCACAACGTACCGTCAACAATGACTTTACCAGATGCTCTTCGTGTTTGTCCCGTCATATCTGTTACTTCACAATCGTAAACACCGGCATCACTATCAACTATATCATAGATAGTTAGAGATGAGTAGCTGACGGGAAAGAAGAAATCAATGTTTTTTTATTTGTCAAACTATAGACCCTACACGAAAGTAAGGTCAAACATGGACTATAGTACAATTTCACTATATAATTGTGATCTGCGTTAATACTAGCATAAATAATCATTTTTAGTTTGCACAGGTTTGTTGTGTTCTTCACTTAAATAGGGACTCAGAAGGCAAGACCCTGTGTAATGATAATGGCAGGCTTCTCGCAAACTCCCCAAGACATTTCAAAGTGTTGTCGTTTTCCGGGAAAACTTGGATCTTTCCTCCTACCAAAGCCTAACGTCAGTCTACCATGAACAGGGAATGTGATAACCCCCCCCCCCCCATTCTTGCTCTCTATATTATGGCAATTCCACCCCTCCCCTCCCCTGGACTTGCACCCTGTTCGTACGTGTAGCATTTTACATAGTAAATAGTCCAAACATGACGTACTTTGTATATATGTCCATGGTGAATTATCGGTTGTTCTAAAACTAAAGCCAAACTCCACCTTGCTCCTAACTTCAAATACAAATTTAATGGTAACAATCCCCTACCCTTCCTCGCTATTGTGAATTCGCATCCCAGGAAAATGATTGTTTTCGTCGTCGATGAGACTACCATTACGGTACCAGCGAACACCATATTTGGCATTCTCAATCTTCATATTGTAATGATAACAAATCAAATTAACAGTTTCCCCATAAGTGGCGTGGGTTTCGTTTGGTACTTCGATTTTCTTGACAGCTGAGAGAGAGAGAGAGAGAGAGAGAGAGAGAGAGAGAGAGAGAGAGAGAGAGAGAGAGAGAGAGAGAGAGAGAGAGAGAGAGAGAGAGAGAGAGAGAGAGAGAGAGAGAGAGAGAGAGAGAGAGAGAGAATGAGAGTGTTTTTTATTACTGCTGCTAATAATTTAATTCAAAGAGATTGGGCGACAGAGTGATATTATATCGCTTTGTGGTGATATATCATATCATTTCAATAGAACAATTTAGCAAATTAAAAGGTACAGTAACTGTTATAACTTTTCCTTTCTTTAAATTTTCAACTGGCCGGTCACCAACTGGTCGGTCATTTTAAGGTCTTACAATGAGCACATAAAATTAAATACAGGTTGCCTAAGTTACAAACAGCTCTGACGGATTACTTGCATCTGTAATTACCTTCTACATTAATTAGACATTTCCAACAATGGCCCATTCCAAATAATATGGTCTGCAAGTAACTTAAACCAAACACGAGAGTAACAATACACACAGGTTATCTATGTCTTGGGCATGGTTAATTCTCAGTGAAAGTCGAGCTTACCTATATCACAAGCTGGTCCAATCCAACCTGAAACACACCGACAAGCACCGTTAAATGGATGACACGTAGCTTCATTCTGACAAATGCACTCGTCCTCGCATTTGAAGCCATACTTTCCTGGTGGGCAACCTGGTAAAATATACCAAATGAAGACGTGCGCATGTGTACGTGAAACACTAGTTTATCGAATCCCTGTCTTCTCCTCACAGCCAATTAAAGTATTATGAAGTGAAACAAATATTATAAGTCTAGAACGTTGATGTATGACTTTGTAAATATTGTCCAAGTCATTTTTTTAAATTAAAAAATCTCAAAGTTCTCTTCTCTTAAATTTCACGTTCTTCTACATAGCCAACACAGCAACATGAACAGACTTACCTTGCGGTACGATATCAACTTTCACGTTCAATACAACGAAGTCGTTATACATAAACCTACACGGTCCACGATCGGTCCCCTTAACCATATGATAAAGATGAATGACCACAAGTATGCTATAATTTAGAGGTTCTTCAAACCAAGCCATGTCAACATACGGATTGCCGATGAGGGCGCTGTCGCCCTGAGTAGAAGATAAAGAAAATATATGTCAGAGAGAGGAAAGAGAGACAGATTGACCAATTGATGTACATTGCAATGTATCATTTTTGGTAACCTAGCTTGCGTGTCCTGTTGGCTAAAGTGTCAAAATATGTCGATGTGTTTGGAGGTATAAAGACACACGATTAGAATTTAGAGCGGAAACCATTCGACATAAGTCGATATACAATCTTGGATTTTTGAAATAGACAGACAGACAGACAGACGTACAGACGTACAGACAGACAGACAGACAGACAGACAGACAGACAGACAGACAGACAGACAGACAGATAATGTGCACTGAACAGAGAGTTCTTATTTAGTTACAAAGAATTATAGGAAGAAAATAAAACAGTAGAGTATATTCACTATTACAAAAACGTCTATCCATTATATGAGTGTTCTGCTACAAATTGAAATGTAATTAAGATCATCATACTCACCGGTGTAAAGACTTCAGCTGACGCACCAGCTTCAGTATCACACGTTAGTATCATATTTCTTAAATCATCAACACTAATGCTGCCTCTTTTACTCCCAAAATATATGTGTGCGTTACCTAAGAAATGAGAAGGAAAATCCCTGATAGCCTTGTCCTCATCATGCTGTAGTTGCTTAGGTCTTACTGTACAAGAACGATTTTTTTAAAAGTAAATTTAACATTGATGTAGTTGTCATACAATTATGGATAAATGAATGCACATATGAACATGGATCGTATGAATTTATGAGGAGACGGACTTACTTTCTATACATCCCCACTCCAACCCCATCCCGAATTTAAATATAGTTTGTTAGGTTCATAATAGGTGTACTGACATAAAGCAAGTTTTGATTATCGATATCAAGTCCGTCTTTGTGAATACATGGTTAAGACCTTATTCGAAATTTTCGATGACTTTTAATGATTCTCTCTCTCTCTCTCTCTCTCTCTCTCTCTCTCTCTCTCTCTCTCTCTCTCTCTCTCTCTCTCTCTCTCTCTCTCTCTCTCTCTCTCTCTCTCTCTCTCTCTCTCTCTCTCTCTCTCTCTCTCTCTCACCCACCCCTACTCACAATCACTATTGTATGTATCAACATTGAACAGTTCTTTCATGGCGCTCTTATCCTTAGTGAGGATAAGTTCTTCTAGTGGTTTCCGTTCCTTGCCATAATTTCCATAGATTTCATACAGTAGTGCCTATAAAGAGAATTAAGTCGTATACTGTTCCATTGGTTTGTATACGTACGTGCAATGTACCTTTAATTTGTGGGTGGTTTATTACTACATTCTGGTTTGAGTTATTATAACATGAAATCATTTATATATATACACATATAATAAAATATGATTTTTTTAAATTGTCATGGTTAAAATAATGCGTCGGCAGCAATTACATTTCTAAATGAGCGATTTGATTGTGGTGTTTCTCTATCGATGTAATTAAGATATAATTATATCAACTAAACAGAGGTAATGATTAAAGATACCTACATCGGCTGACTGTGAAGCAGCATTGGTATTTATAGTACACGATTCGTTGAATACTGGTGGCCAGTTGATGACGTCATTAATAAACACTGTAAGGGTAGCATTGCTGATTGATACCTAAAAGTGTGCAAATATAAATGTCAACTCATCAGAGTGTACAAATACAACATATACGAATGGTTCAAGGTAAATTTATTGACGAAATGCTCGATGAATTGGGTGATTGATTGATTGATTGATTGATTGATTGATTGATTGATTGATTGATTGATTGATTGATTGATTGATTGATTGATTGATTGATTGATTGATTGATTGATTGATTGATTGATTGATTGATTGTTTGATGGATGGATGGATGGATGGATGGATGGATGGATGGATGGATGGATGGATGGATGGGTAGTTGGCTGGCTGGCTGGCTGGCTGGTTGGTTGGTTGGTTGGTTGGTTGGTTGGTCGATCGATTGACTGACTGATTAATTGATCATCCACTAACTGACTGGCTGAGTAACTGACTGACTGACTGACTGACTGACTGACTATTAAACTAACTTACATAGGTTCTTCGGCTTTCACATTAAACCAAATTTGATATTCTGATTAGTAAATTTAACGTGCTGTATTTATTAAAAAAATAAGTCTTACCGATGATGTAATAGAAATGTACAGTTCATACACTGATGATAGCAGATTATAATCAAGGAATTTAGCAACACGCACCACACCAGATTTGTTGACAGTAAATACGTCATTCTGCAAAGGAAAAGTAATCAAAACAAAGACAATTATGATAAACATGTATATAGAGATAATATTATGAATGGTGATGGATATCCGATATGATAATTGTT
Source organism: Glandiceps talaboti (assembly GCF_964340395.1). Taxonomy (NCBI): domain Eukaryota; kingdom Metazoa; phylum Hemichordata; class Enteropneusta; family Spengelidae; genus Glandiceps; species Glandiceps talaboti. The sequence continues at coordinate 6,644,093 of NC_135555.1, read as the reverse complement.
AATTGACAAACTATTAAACTAAAACTCTTATACCCCAATCAATCAATAACTCCTCTGCCCTTTTTTTATCTCTGTCTCTCTCCGCCTCTGCTCTTATCTCCCTTTGTCTTTTTTCATTACAGTGCCTTGAACCAACAACTCCCTCTCGTCACGCTTCCCCTTTCTAATCTCTGCTCTTACCATTATCTACCTACCTACCTACCTACCTACCTACCTGTCTGTCTGTCTGTCTGTCTGTCTGTCTGTCTATCTATCTATCTATCTAGCTAGCTAGCTATCCATCCATCCATCCATCCATCCATCCACCCATCCATCAATCCCTGTCTGGATATGGCGGCCAATCAATCACTCCCTATCGCATAAACACACAAGTGTCCTGTCTAAAGTTATCAGCGAATGTTTCCTTATTTTCCTTGTCTTATTATGATTAATCTGTGTACTTTCGAAGGTTGATACACATTCAAAGGAAGTTGGGGTGCAAAAGGTCATCACAATTAAACACTTGCACGTACTACATGTATATATTATGCATATATGGCCACTAGTATAAAATATCAATATCATTTTAAACGTCTCCCACGAAGTCTTAAAATCGTCGATTGACCTGATATTAAATTGTTATATGGTTCGACTGATCTATCATTTATGGGTTATCGTTGCTTGCTAACCGGAAGTTTTGATTTCAAATTTGAATACAGCTTTAATGTAACGACCGTTTCGCAGTACACGAAATTCATAGAATAACAACAATACACCCGAAATATGAGCTGTAAGTTAAATATGTTGAGAATGACGGGAGCAAAACAGCAACAACAAACAATTAGAATTTCTTACCATGTCGCCACTTCTGATAGTGATATCTGTCACATTTGTAACATTGTCAATGGGCAAGATGAAGACTTCACTTCCAACACTTGCATTCTAAGGTAATCAATGATAAAGTAAAAATGTGATAGATCCGACAGACAGACAGACAGACAGACAGACAGACAGACAGACAGACAGACAGATTAATGCATACAATACACATACCACTAACATACAGACTGACGGACTTGCACACACACACACACATACATACACACACAATGACATACATACATGCACATACATACACACACATACATACATACATACATACATACATACATACATACATACATACATACATACATACATACATACATACATACATACAAACAAACACAAACAAACAAACAAACAAACAAACAAACAAACAAACAAACAAACAAACACACTAAACATCCATTAGTCAGATTTGCTTGCTGAAGCTTGCTTTATGAAAAAAAAATCACTGGGACTAATAACCCTTACCTCGTTGATGTAAGTAGTAAAGTTACTAGCACTGTCTTGGAATAAAGTCACATTTTCTTGACCTAGAGCTGAAAAGATGGCACATAGTATTAAATAAATAAATGATTTCATGACTTAGGTTTCTTGTCTGACTTTTGTTCATATATTCAGATTACTTTCAAATTGTAGCTATCTAATATATAGAATGACCACAATAATAAAATTAATCGTATGGCCATTACCGTCTCAAAAAATTTCACGAAACTGTCTCTAGGAGTATTTATTTTTTCCAGACTTTATACGGAAATTGCAGTTAACTTATAATTTCACTCATGTGGGACATTTCTCAACTATAGAATAGAAGTGCTAAGCACAATATATAGTGGGATGTAGACAGACAAATAATTACATTGTTTATCAGTAGGAAAATAAACAGTTGAAATCAAGTAATAGCCTGTTTCTACTACAGTATCAATGCTTGTCACTTTTCAATGTGGTATAATTATGCAAATGGTTCTCCTGCTGTGTCTGTCTCGAAAACGAGAAAAGACATAATGAAATTAATTAATGAAAAGATCCGGGCCAATTACAACTACCGGTGATCTAACCAGTCACCAGTATAATAGAATAATGTTCATTTGCATATTAATATATAAATTCGTCTATATATTGTATATTGAGAGAGCTAAAATTTAACCCCGAACTTATATACTTAGTAAATCATATGACGTATTTGTACTACACTTGTAATGTGTCCTTCGTATAGAATTGAGAAGAGCTATATGAATAAACTGTGCATATATCAATCATATTTGAAATAAGTATCAATCAGAGAGTCTTCAATAATTACAATTTTAACAAATGGGTTCTCTTGTATGCCAAGTTTATGAAATGTAAACTAGGGGAGAGTCACATTTTGCTTTGTCGCATTGTGTGTATCTAACTTTGGTCGAATCAGATGGCCAAATGTTAGAAAAATCTGTGACTCCGCTACACCGATTCACTATACACTACAGTTATGTCCTTTCTGGTATAAAGTGAGCTTGTGTATCGGGGACATAATTAAGATTAGACAAGCTACTAATTAAAAGATCCATGTATATATGCTCTCGTCCCCTTTCATCATGACCGTCTCTCCAAATGAACTCCTCCCATAACTCCCACCACACACATATCTCCACCTAGTATAACTATAATTGTTCACAGACATTCGAAAAATAAATTTATTAGTAAGTGGATACACCATGCATTATACTTACAGATCGCCCACCCGAAAGACAGAGCAAGCACGCCAATATACCATATTGTTCCCATCCTACCACAGCGACTGATTTCAACTGTATTGTGTTTTCCAAAGAATGGCAGGAAGTCTCTCTGAGTTGATAAAGGTCACATAAACTACACGGACGTATCGCCGGATCAGACTGTTGCGCGATTCAACAACGTTTCCACAGTCTTGTGAAATTGATACTAGCTTAGAAGAGGAAGTCTTGTGATTTTTTTAATATATGTAAATGATGATACTCTTATATAATCATTTGTCGTGCTGCTATGGTAACAATCGATGACATGTGCATGAACTTTGAACAAATAAGATTTACACTAAAAAAATTCTAAATATACATCGGTTGGCTGGCCATCATGGTCAACATCATGTTGTGTACATACACGTCTTCCAATGACGTCATTTCTAATGATACATCCAATCTCTGATGATTAAATAATATTATATGTGCGTTGGAACATGGACATGTGACCAAAATATGACAGACGTTTGAAAAAGAACATTATTGATTTAGTTAGAGATCATTCGTAATTTATTCATATGAGATCTAGACCGGAGCTCGCAGTTTTCAATCTTTACTAAATATATAGTTAGTTACTGTGGCGTCGAGGATCGAAAAAGTTCGATATTATAAGATAAAAAAAATATAGTGCTTTACGAGAATGAATGTTCACCCTGGGTTCATAGTTACTAATGAAAAGTTCACTTCACAGAGTCAAAACATTCCTTGGAAGTTTTCAACCGACTGTAGTACACCCCTGACAATGCTAACGAGTTGTCGACGAAAATGTGGCATTCGCTTCCTAGAAAACTGATCCGAGGTTTTCATTAGACTATTAAAGTATACATTGATTTAGTCTTGACTAGGGGCATTCCTATCAAAACGTATTACCATTGATAATTGTTCGCCAACAGCATTCGCAGTATTTCATATTCAAAATTATATCGTGCTAGCTACCTGTGATACAAATAAAAGGTCAATATTTAGAAAAATAATACCACTTATTGAAAATTTCAAGGTAAAACAAAATTTCCAACGTGATTCTGTCCTTATTTTCTTATCTCCAAATTGTACCTCATATCAAACACAAAACAAGTTAATCCACAGATGACTTGAGTTTGTTGAAATTACACTCGTTTTGGACGATAAATCATATTTCCATTTACCCCCTCCCAAACTAAACAAAACATTTTTATCTTAAATTTAACTTTAATGTTCTTTTGACTTCGCCCTTATTTGGAATTGGTTTTATCTTAATATTGTCATCGTCGCAAACCAAGGCCTGTTTTACGGCAACGTTCTTAACGAGCCTCCCACAGTATTTTAGAAATAATAACTCTGGCTTGTGAGAATGAATATTGTACATACATCTTGTACATCTTGTATGTACATCACAATCATATGCCTAGAACTCGGGCAATCTGTGGATAACTTGACACTGTGACGTCAAACATTGCGGTTTGCCCTATTCTCGGACAGCACAGCACACCAACAGCCAAATATTGCAATATCTGCTTCCTATTAAACTGGAATCTAGTGGGGCTCTCGGTTAGGGGAGGAGCGAGATCAAAATCCTATTCAGTTATCATCATGATGACAGGATATCCATTCACTTGACTAAACTATACACCTTATGTAAATATTGGTGACACGCCTTGAAACAATGAGTCACTGTTTGTTCTCATAACTAGTAATGCTGATGTAAACTAGTAACAGAGGTCAAGACACCGAACTTGGTAAATTTACATAATAAGACATAAGACATATCAAAACCTGCCCATAAATACTGTAAGCTATATCGACCTTCCACAAAAAACGTGTTTTATTTATTTTTTTTATTATTCTTGATAATTGTTTTTGAGCACTTCATTCCTTTAATACGCTACCATCCCGGGAGACCCGGATGTGGTCAGATATTTCAGTTTCGTAACTGGCAAGTATTACGATAATCCAGACAGGAAAAAAACAGTTCTCAGCCGTTATGTAATGAATGCATACTTTAATAATGCGTTTCCATTTTCAGTATTGTTCTTTAATTAGATAAATCCTATAATATCGCCAACCTGCGGTTGCCCATTGACTCCTATTGTAAACCAATATGCATCCACAACCTCTTCACTTGTTCTGTCTCTCCCCCCCTCTCTCTCTCTCTCTCTCTCTCTCTCTCTCTCTCTCTCTCTCTCTCTCTCTCTCTCTCTCTCTCTCTCTCTCTCTCTCTCTCTCTCTCTCTCTCTCTCTCTCTCTCTCTCTCTCTCTTTCTTTCTTCATTCTTAAAGATAAAATATACCTGGAAAAAGTATAAGTCCTAGAAATTCAATGAAAACAGACAAAACCAACCATAATCTTTCATCATTTACACATCAAACCTGTAACTATCAAATTGAATGACATTAACAAGACACTATTATTTTTTCATACTTTAATAATTATGTTAATAATATATGTTTGATATATTTCAGATATAATGTTCTTTTTAAAATAAAATGAGTCATGGCCCATCTTCATGATTCCAGCATTCTAAATGCATCCACCAAAAACTGTCATAACACTTTGTTCCTTCTAC